>NW_010210244.1:33520-34777 GCF_000695765.1 Mesitornis unicolor
ACTTAGGCCTTCACACATCCTATTTTTTGACAAGCAACAGCAGAAGTCATTCTGAAAGCCTACATCTTCACTATGCTGTTCCCCTACCTCCCTGCCTTAAGACATTTTTCTTGCTAAGGATCAAATAAGCTTTATTGGGTGAAAAGAGAGTACTCGTTTAATAACATGCCATACTCAGAAGCCACAGATGTACATGTACGCTGATCTTACACGTCCTTGTAGTAATTTGAGTTTCCTCTCTCCTTGTCTGTCTGCATTGACCCTTAGCTTCTGTCTGTGCTGGTCTTTCATGAAGCAGCTACAGGATTTTGTAAGGGCACAAGGAAAGTGAGGTTTTAAAGGAAATGACAAGCAGTTGCTTAAAATACGTCGACTAATTAAATATTTACTCCAAAGGTGCGTGACGCTGTGAGATGTCTTCTTTAGATCAGTCATAGCAGCCTTTTCATGTGTCTTGAAATTTATACTCAGAACTGCACTTGGCTCTAACACCGGTAAAACATCCAGCATTGACTGGGGGCAGTGGTGAACAGCAGACTGAAGGTAGGAAATTCTCCTGTCATCTGTAAGAAACAGTTATGTTCTGGTGTCATCTGTTTCTGTCTATAGGGCAGGGAGCCGTGGCGATAGCGTTTGATGGCTTTTGGGTCATCTGAATGCTATGTCCTTAATGTTGTTTCTAAACTTGTTGGGATTCTCAAAAATCACAGCTGCTTCTGTTCTTTTGGATGTGTATGTATCTATAAAGGTGCACCCTTAAGCGTGCGTTGGAAAAAATACAGATGCTGAAAAGATGAAGCTATTTTTTTTCCTGGTTTCTAGCTTCAAAATTTGCAACTGCTTATATTCACACAGATTTCTTTTCAAGGGAGTCTTAATTATTTTGTATTGGCAGTTATACTTGCTCTAAAGTATCGGAGCTGAGAATGCAAATGAAATAATAGTTAATGGAGCTGGAGGTAGGAAAATTGTCAGAGTTTTATGATTAAAACATTTGTCACTAGGCTGTAAAATCTTATATGGATTTGTAATTTGATTGTTTTCCTCAGTCATTTCTGACTTTCAGTGCATGAACTGAGAAATATAGGTCTTAGCACTCAGAAATGTGGGCTGTATGCAAAGCCTAAACCCCGGCTGGGAGTTCCATACTGGGTCAGATCCCCGGTCTGGAGCCTGCACTCCAGGCCGCTCTCAGACATGACTGCATGTTGCTCCGTACATTGCCTTTGCCCCTGGAAAAACAAAGCTGCTCTTTCC
>NW_010210244.1:34808-39577 GCF_000695765.1 Mesitornis unicolor
TTTCCCTTGTGAGGTATGGAGAATTAATTTGTTTATATTGGTAAATTGCTTTGAAACCCTAGACAGAAGAGTCAGAAGACTGTCAGAAAACAGAAAAATATGAATTGTTGTTGCAATATAAGCTTAAATACTTTAATCACTGATGAAAATGTTTAGAGCATGACACTCCCTGGGAATGAAGTAGGAATGTTCTTGGCTCGCTAGCATATTAACATGCTAAACAGCCTGCTTATACCCTCATTTACAAGTGAGGCAGCCTAGATATTAGCTTCAAATAAGCATAAACTTGTTTTGATGACTTTTCGATCGATGAGACAAAATACAGTTATGAAGGTAAAATCAATAGAGTAGCAGCTGCTCTGGCACAGCAGCACAGAATGGACTGAGTAGCAGTGATGTACAGAGATTAAAAATGAAAAGCCTCTTCTTCAGGTATGTAGCAATCACTGCTACAAAAGGCGTTAATGAAGTTGCATTAATAATAAAATGGGACCTAGGATTTCATCCTAGTGTTGCTTTGATGCCTACATGGACTTTCTGACAGTAATTTTGAGGAAAGATTTAACTTATAGTGACTTTTTTTTTGCCAAATTAGATCTAACATAATTTGGTAAGTCATAATATCTTCCAGTTCAGAGCAGATATTGGATGGATACTTCATTCGCTGCTCCATTTCTATCAACTGCAATGAAGTCATGTTATAGACTCAGCTTAGTTTCTGCTGTTAGTTTCTGCATTATGCAAACTACTAAAAAGCCATATGAATTAGGGAGCAGCCTTTTATGTACAGTTGAAGTGACACAAATGCACAACCCAAAAATAAATGAACTTCAGTTGCCTATTGTCATGTTAACTTTTTAATTTTTACATGCTAAAATCTAAAATGTTTTATTAATAAGCTCTATTTTTTGGTAGTCTGCTGTGTTCATTTTAGTTTGCATAACCCTTCCTGGCTTGGAGAGCAAAGGTTTTTTAGGTGATTGTATGTACAGTGGAGCAGAACATTTGCACTCCTGGCCTTTTCCTCTGAGACTGCATGTTACCCTGAGTAAGTTTGGAGCATATGTTGGGAACTGGATTTGTCAGCTTAAAAATGACCCAGCATCACGCACCCTGCATACTGAACTCCTCTTGGCATACAAATACAGAAGCAGGCTGTATTTTCACATTCAGCCCTGTATATTCTCCTGACATCTAACCCACAGGATCCTTTTCTAATATTTCTGAGACAGTAGTACCTCTGGGGTCATTCAGGTTTGGACCTTGTATCTCTTAGCACAAGGTGTTCAGCCCAAGGGATTAGGTGCTTGGAAGTGCATTGAGACCTTCACGTGTTTCCAGTGGAAAGTTCTGGTTTAACTGGTCATCATGAAACATATATTTTTCATCCGATGCCTTTTGGACTGCCATTCTCTAAGGCAGTTTTTGTAGCGTGACTGAAGTGTTGTAAGTGAGGTCATGGGAGAGAAACAGCAAGGAAGAGGAAGGGAATCTTGGAGTGTTTCTAGAGAGCACTGGCCTTGTTAAAGTACCTGGTGTTCCATCTCTGTACCTTGTGTGGTTTTTAAGGCAAAAGAAGAACCCTCTGATATCTGCAGAGCAAGCTACTTGAATCAGTTAGGATGGGATTTCCAAAAATGGCAAGTGATTTCAGCATGATTAGTACTAAGTTAGTTAGGCACTAACAGCTTGTTGCCGTTGTTTCCTCAGTGCTGTATCAGTATTGTGCAGAAAACCTCAAGACTTGTCCCCAGGGGTGCTGGTTGCCCTCTGCGGCACAAGGAGGGTGCAGAGGATCACCCGTGTTCTGTGGGGCAGTTTGCCTCTCCTGAGATGGACTTGCGTTATTTCTTTTTTCATATTGCCTTTCTAGTCTTTCTGCTCTGACCATGGTTTACATCATATGCTTCCTCGTTACTTTAGATATTTTCCCATCACGGTGATTTAATGCACTGCAGTAGAGACCGGGACCAAGAGGCATCACTTTAAGTGACAGAGCATTAGGATTTAGATCTAGATTTTTTAACTCAATACTCAGTCTTTTAAATCACTGCTTCATTTGAAATACAGCTTAAAATAGCTCTCAAACCGGGAACAAGAAGTTAATGTGGATATTTAAGGACCCTGTGGAATGATGGAGATGAAGGAGAAAGGAAACTGGGACTCAGTGGTGCTGTGCCGCAACATGTGCCACATGTCCCACGGGGAAACATGACGGTGAAGGGCTGGGACAGGCAGGGCAATACCAGGACAAAAGCTTTGTCCATCTGTTTGAGGTTGTCTCTGAAATAAATTTTAAAATTATAGGCTTTTACACTAGGTAGGGAAATAGGTATAAAAGGAAAGCTAAATTTTCATCTGTGACTCATATTATTCTTCTGTCACAGCACAGCGGGGGACTTTTATGCCAGAAAGGGACAGATACTGCCATTTGTCAGACTGCACAGCTTCTCTCAATATAAAATGATGCATGAAAATGTTAGATCTTGATAACAGACTCTACTTATATGTAAAATGTGTCCTTGGAGCTAATTTTTATAGTGCTGTGCTCTTTCTGTGCAAGAAATCCTTTTGTAAAGTAGCTCAAGCTTCCATTTGTGCTTCTGGACCTTCTCTTCTGGACCAATTTGTTTTGGATGTTAAACACTACTTCTGCGGGATGAATGAGGTGTGGGATAGCTGCACTTTGAGGTACATGCCTTAACACACTGACTCTTCAGTTTTGAAACTGGTTTGAATTTAGTTGTTGTTCATCCTGCTTAATAGTTTTCCTGAGCACCACCTGTTTGCATCAGTGGGGAAAAAGCCCCTCAAATACTTTTCTATTTGAGCAGCTAATTTTTGGAAGGTAGGTATTGCCATTTGTATAGCACAGCACAGTTAGTTGAAGGTTTTTGTCTGGGTTTATATGAAGGGCTTGGTCTTTCATGTGTCCTTTAGAACAAATCCTCTACAAATTGTATCTGATAGCAAGGAAGGGATAATTTAATATGATTTAATAAGTTGATCATGTAGAGCATTTTAAGTTGTTAGTTTTCATCATCCCTTTCTATTTAGCTGGAGAGCAGCAACACACAGAAGATATGCAGTAAGAGGCTGCTGAAGTTCATTTGGTTTTAAAGGGTCTCGTCTTTCTTTCCTTACTTTTGCTACGTCCTTGATGCCCACACTCAAAACAAAGACTCATCAGAACTTAGCTTTAATTAGTTCATCAAATTGATGAGGTTCTCGCTGTTAGGTCAGGGTTTGTGTGACAAATGCAAGCATTAGTTATATCTTCATTAAAAGAATGACAATTGTGATGGGTATTACTCTATAAGAAATGGACAGTTGGGTTGATACGTTTCTTAGATTGCGGATTTGAATAAAATAACATAAAGGAAATAGCAACAGGATGGCTGGGCTCTTCTGATGGTGCCTCCAGCCTGCTCTCTGGTGAACATTTACTCTGCAGCTTTCTTCTGGGCTTTGGGAGCTGGATAACTGCGTGCTCCTGGATGTCAGTATTGGCCTTTCACATCAGTGAGTCCTGAAAAGACTTTGTCTGCAAAGCTGAGACTGCTGAATCGCTTCCAATTAGAGCTGATCTGATGTTAATTAGCCTGATGCTGCTCGGTAAGCTGCTTAGCACTTTTGTCTCACCTATAATACGTGCTAGGGAGCTGGGACTGTCCTCTGAGGGAGCCAGGGGCTTTCTGGAACTGGTAGTGACTGCCTGGAGATTGACTCTGATTATGTGGGGACTGTTCAGGCAAAACTTCTCCTTGCTGGGTATTTTGTTTGTGAAGCCCTGTGATGTGTAGCAAAATGGTCTGCTGTTTATAGTCTAAGTGAAAATTCTCTGTGAAATTGTCATTAAACACTGATGTTCCTACATGTTCAATATAGAAAAAAACAAATATGTGTGTGCAGAGCAGCTGAATTAATGCTGTTTTCATTCCATATTTCCTCTGTTTTTAGCTATGCAAGTTCAGTATAGCTTTAATTGCTATATATGCATTTTTTTCTTATATTCATTCTTTTATAGAAGTGGTGGATATCTTGGAGTCAGCATTAGCACTTCAGATGTTGTTACCTAGTGAAAAAATGTTAAGTACCTTAAATATTAATAGCACAAGAGAAGCTTGAACACTTAAACTGGTGCAGGGTTTTAAGGTAAATAAATTACTAAGTGCTTGGATGGCTGTTCTGTCAACTTCGAAGCGCTATTGTTTGGGCTGAGCAAAATCATAAGATTACTCCAGAGAGCACTGCTCATTCACATATGACCACCTAGAATAAATCTAGGAAAATAATGTGTGTATTGCATCATCCAAACCTGCTGTCTGAAACTAGACTGATGCACTGATACACATTCCCTAACTGAAGAAAAGAAACTATTTAAAAAAATGAGAGTTCCTCCATCCTCATCTATAAAATAATAAATATCTATTTTAATGTTTGCTGTGTGCAATGGCCAATAGCTATTCCATATCTTTAATAGGCAAGATGTGGTTTTTAGACTTTTCTATAGGTATTATTAACAAGGCAGCTTCAATAGTTCACCTTGATTTGTCTTCCTGGGAAAGTGTTTGGCAGGACTGTCTGTCTTCCCAGTCTTCTGAAATGGTGCTGGGGTTTTGCTCACAAGTTCAGACAAACTTACACATGAGCAGAAACCTCATCTGATACGTCAGCCCTGGAATGGCTGACATTTTTATACGTATGTATATATACATTTGTATCTCTCTCTCTCTATATATATCTATATATAATACATTTTTATATAT
>NW_010210245.1:0-657 GCF_000695765.1 Mesitornis unicolor
CTTTCCAAGACTTCTTTAATCCCTTTTTCAAGAGGAGGGGGAGGGGGGAAGCCAAACACAAAGTAGTTTCCATCTCGTATTCCACAAAGCCTCTGAAGCACTTTTTCTCCTGGTGTGCTCTCCTGAGTGGCACTGGAGGGATGGAGGGAGGCACAGCCTGTCCTGTCTGTGTCCAGGCAGCTCCCTGTACCATGCTCCGCTCCTGCACTAACAGTGCTGAGGAATTCTTCCCTCTGGGATAATCTCACCATGACAGGGGCTGGAAGGGCCCTCTGGAGCTCATCCAGTCCAACCCCTGCCAGAGCAGGGTCACCCAGAGAAGATCACACAGGAATACGGCCAGGGGTCTGAATGTCAGACTCCACAACCTCTCTGGGCCGCCTGGGCCAGGGCTCTGCCAACCCTCGGGAAAGTTTATCGTTATGTTTAGGTTGAACGTCCTGTGTTCTTGTTTGTGATCATTGTCCTGTCGCTGGGCACAGCCGAGAAGAGTCTGGTCATACATATATATATAATATCTGTGTGTGTGTGTAACAAATACAGAGATCGCCTCTGTTCTCGCCCAGCCGCGTTTCACCTTTTTTGGCGCCTTCCGGCCCTCGATTCCGCGGCGGCCGCGGCTCCGCCCGGCCCCACTGCTGCTGGGGGCGCTTCCGC
>NW_010210245.1:830-9756 GCF_000695765.1 Mesitornis unicolor
TTTGAGGCCGGACCGCTGAGGCCGGCGTGGAGTGCGGTGAGCACTACCACAGCCCTGGGGAACGCAGATGGCGCCTTCATCGCTTAAATAACTGAGTAAACGCCCTCAGAAATGTGCATATCTCACAGCGCTGCTGGGTTTTGGGGCTGTTGTCCCCGGGCAGTCAGGTATTGGGAGCACTTCCTCCCCGAGCTCTGCCCGGGCAGCGTTCCATGCTGGGGGAGTTCCCTCAGGGCGGCCTTTGGCGGCAGAGCGACGGGGGCTTGGTACAGGGCCCAGAAACAAATCAAATTTCTATTTTAATTTCAAGTTTCAGCTTCGTGACTTCTCATTTCATAGGGAAGAAATCTGGGGAAGAGCTGTTCACCAGGGTCTGTAGTGATAGGATGAGGGGTAGTGGTTTTAAACTAGAAAAGAGCAGATTTAGGTTGGATATTAGGAAAAAGTTCTTCACCATGAGGGTGGTAGATGCCTGGCACAGGTTGCCCAGAGAGGTGGTGCAGGCCCCATCTCTGGAGATATTCAAGGTCAGGTTTGATGGGGCTGTGAGCAACCTGATCTGGTGCCAATGTCCCTGCTCACTGCAGGGGTTGGAGTAGATGATCTTTAAAGGTCCCTTCCAACCCAACACATTCTATGTTTCTATGATTTGTCTTCAAGCTGGAATACATATGTGTTACTAAACACTGTGGCACCTTAGGAAGAGCTCCTCAGAAGGCTCCAATTTTCTGTTGTGTACCTCTTGGGAAGATGCTCTCTGGCCACATGATAACCGTATGTGCAGTGCTGCTGGTCTGTGCATGCACAGCAGTTCTGAGGCATCCCAAAATCTACTGTGCTGCAGTCTCGTGAACAGGTCTGAGGGTTTTGGTCCATCTGGTTAGACCCAGCTTTGTTTCAGGGGCTTTGGGCACAGATTGTCTTGAAGCATAGTTCATAAAACCTTCCCTCACCGCCCTCTTTCCTAAAGCTCCCTCCTTGCGGACAAGGAGCTGCCTCTGACCTGCATGAATTATTCTGGGTGAAAATTAAAAATGTAACTGAAAGAGAACATCTGATTCATTTTTTTTTAATGACAAACCCACCCACATTGCTCTAAGGAAAAGAGCTATTTAGAGACAAAAAGGTTTCTGAAAGAGCTTCTGGTGTTTGGGTAGGGGATGAAATGAGTAATAAAACAGCCTTATTCCAAGGAAGTACTTAGATCTGAGCACATGCGTAATTCTTTGGGCTGTGCTTATGCTTAAAATTAAAAACCTCTTTATGTGCTCTGCTGCCTCTGGACATTAGTGCTATAAACTAAGGGAAAACTTATTAGAGAGTGTCAAATTCCTTTCAAAAGGAGCTTATGTTGGCCCCTCCAGTGGACTGATGGCAAATGTTGTCCTTAGTGTTGAGGGTAGGGCTGCAAGTGCTCAGCACACAGACACTGCTTGTGCCGTGTTGCTGCTGGGCTGTGCAGCTCTAGGAGAGTCTTGATAAGGCAGAAATTCCCTCTTAATTCCAAGTTTTATATTCCTACAGACTTCAGTATAAGTTTTATGCTTTTAAGTTATTTTGCAGTAGCTGTGTGAAATACATTGGAAAATCTTGCTATATAGGCAGCTGAAAGTCAGAGTACTGTGGAGAACAGGCAATAGTAGTGATTCAAGAAAAAAGTTGTCACAATACAATTTTCCGGTAAACTCATAATGTTTTCACATTTACGCCCAGCTATTGACTTACCTGCTTCTGTCCATATTGCTTGTAGTAGAGCAAGAGCTGAGTGACTGCAGGATAACACATGGAGCCTTCCTTGTGCCCAGATGAGCTGTAATCTTACAATGAAAAATCAGAACTAATGCCAGACTGAGTAACTCAGCAGAGCAAAAATGACAAACTCTGCAAGTTGCAAGATTTCCACAGTGAAACCTTGGAAGCAGTTTCAAAATTAGACTGTTCTTTAAAATCGGTGAGGATGGACGAAGGCTGTCTCAGTTACTGCTTTGGGCTGATGCTAGGACAACGGAGCTGCTGAATGAAAGCTTTGATTTTATTTTTTCTTAATTCACTTTCAGAGCTGAGCTGTCCCCACGTTTGGCATTTGGTAAATCTGGGGTTTTGATGGAGGGGCCCAGCTTTTGTCATGGAATATTTTATTAACTCTTTCGACTTGACTTGCTCTCTCTCATCTTCTTTGGTCATCGATCCGTGCAAAGTACGTGTGAGAAGTTGCTTTCATTTCGGTAAAATTCATAAGCATTTTGAACTGAGCTAATGCTACCGGGCGGAGAAAGTAAGCTCAGGCAAGAGCTGTGAAGCACAAGTTTAGTGAGAGAGGTAGTACCAGAGACTGGGGTTGTTACTGAGGTGGTGAATCTCTCTCAAGAAGGAGTGGAAAGTCTTTATCACAAGTTGGAAGACCTGTCTGAGTGTTGTAAAAACCTGATTGCTACCAGAAGGGCTGTAGGTTTGTGGGTTTGTGCATGATTCATGCACAATTTCATTCATCCTAGGTTTGAGACCTTGGTTGAAGGGATGAGCTGCCGCCCGTGAACTGGCTTGCTCCCAGTGGGAGCACCTTTGTGTTCAGCCCCAGAGCTTTTGCTTTCACCCTGTGCACTTTTTGATTGATTAATCAGCAGGGAATGATTGCTAGGGTGTTTTATTTATTTTAACCTTACTGTGTGGGATTATTTTGAGCATTTGCTATGTCGTGATGCCACATACTTAATGTATTTTCCTTATAGTTTTGAGGAATTTCTAATGGGTTACCTTCTCTCTCCCTTTTTTGCAAAAGAATAGCTGCAGTGCTTTTAGAGACTGGATGAGGGAGGGGGGTGTGTGTGTGTGTGTGTGTGTCTGTCTGTCTGTCTGTCTGTCTGTCTGTCTGTCTCTCCCTCTCCCCTCTGCAGGCTGCCCTGCCAGAGCCCCTCCTCTGGCTGGAAGAGGCGAGTTGAAATAGTGAGCTCCTGCTTTGTGAAGGAGATTTTCTTTCACTGCCTCGGTCAGAGGTGCCTTTCAGAGGAGAACTGATGAGGTTTTGTGAACTTCTGGGCTGAGAAGGTGATTTCGGTGCCCATGGAGCCGTACACCATCGTTTTACTCTGCGCTGTTGTGGCAGGAGCATCAGGGAGTAAGTAGAAGAAACTTTTTCCTCCGCTAAGATCGGTCTCTCTCAATGCTCATTCTGTGGAGGAATGATCTCATTAGCAAAACTTCTGAGATGCTGTGTATTATGCTACAACTTGCAGCTTTCCAGTAATTCTTGAAGCAGCTTTGTCTTGATTTTCAGCGTAGAGCAGCAGTTTGCTTTACTGGGCACTCTGGGTGGTACTGGGCAGGTGGGAGGGCACCAGACCTGTAAAGAAGTGCAGTTAAACAGCGCGTTACGAGGGAAACCAACCCAAACCGTGAGGTTGTGCCAGTCAGTTCGTTATCTCACCTGAAAATAACCTGCTGCTGCTCGCTGTGGGACTTGGCAGATGAAGGATTCTGAAGTGCGAATAGATCATGAAATGTCAATGATGTGCTCTTCTGTTACTTGTGTCACCTGAAAAGATACAGGCACGTGCTGTTTCTAAAACCAAAATAAATTATGAAGGGAAATCTAAGCTTTAAAAAGAACAAAGCAAAGAGCAGAAAGGTCTCCATTTAGGCACCTCAACAAAGTGCCTGATTGTCCAAGGTGCTCAGGCCAGCACACTGGCTCTGGTGAGCACTGTTAAAAATCCTGAGCGCAGCCTTCAGGTGTCCGGGCAGGAGCTGGGAGAGCTCTTAAACCTGGTCCTTAGAGGACATCTCAAACATCTTAAAAATCTGGTGCTGTGTAACTGAGATTAATTTTCCAAGTTTGTCTTACCACATTTATTTCAAGGTTCTGGAATTGATTTCTTCAATAAAAGCCATTTACTTAACACTACCTTTTTCCACTATTTAAAAGAGGAAGGTGAGGTAAGCAGCCCTTTTCTTGCCTGATCCACTGGATACTCGGGCATGGGGGTTCTTTCCCCTCAAGGAGACTGAGAAGTGTATTAATCTTTCTCTCCAAGTGCAGTGTGTTTGGAATTTGGAAGTTGATGCATATGTTTCATTTGTAGATAGGTGTATGTCTAAAAATTGATACTCAAGTGATAATTCTCATGTGTTACATGACCTGGTGTCTCTATGCTAGAAAGTTCTCAAGTTTTGCAGATATGTGCAGTGCTAGGACCAATTTGCTTGAAAATTGTTATTCATATTTTTTAAAGGTAAAATCTGAAGCTTCATACAGAGAATTGATTCTGCAAAATAAAAAGGAACATTTGTTGGGTGGAAAATATAAATGTGGGTGTAAGACCTTTCAAGAAAAAGGTAATTCTACACTCCAGGAACTTAAAATATAACTTGAGAATAAAAATGTATATGAGTTTGAGTGGGTGCCAAAAACCCAAACGCTTTCTTATTTTTGCTTCAAAACCAGTGAATTCCCTTCTTTCCTCCTGCCGTTAGTTTTGACATTTCAAAAAAAGATATTAAAAGAACACAAAAATAGTTTCAATAAATAAAATAAATAGGGATTTTTACATGTTGTCGTTTGAGCATTTCCCTCAGGCGTACAGCGTGTCTAAAACATCCAAACACACAGAACCGGAATAAAGAGGCTCTTTTAACTTCTGTCTCCAGTGGAGACAAAGCTGAGCAGCACAGGGAGGCTGGTTATGGCTTAACAGGAACGTTCATTCGCATCTAGAATAGCATGGAGGTTGGGGGCAATTATAATTACTATTGGACTTGTGGGAGTTGGTTTTAAGAAATATTTATCAATAATGGCAAGTTAGGGCTGAGTGCTTTGAATGCTAATCATGTAATACATGATTTAGTAATAAAGTAGCATTTTCTTTCACTATGGCACTTACAAGTGCCGTGTATTGAAGTGCAGCAGGATCACGCGTTGGATTTTTCCTTGTCTATCACTGCAGTGCGTATGAGCAGCTGGGATCTCACTGATTTTGCCATGTGCAAAACTGGTGTTCCTATTGATGTCTAGGACTTGGGGTGACTTAGTGAGTTGAGTACAGGGGAGTGTTAGCAGTACACATCCTGGAGCATGCGTCTCACGTGTCTGTCATGGGGCTGCTCTCTCAAAATTCCTGTAATAGTTTGAGAAGAAACTTCTTCTCAGTGAGGGTAACAGAGCACCGGAACAGGCTGCCCAGAGAGGTTGTGGAGTCTCCTTCTCTGCAGACATTCAAAACCCGCCTGGACGCCTTCCTGTGTGACCTGGTCTGGGTGTTCCTGCTCCGGCAGGGGGATTGAACTGGATGAGCTTTTGAGGTCCCTCCCAATCCCTAACGTTCTGTGATTCTGTGATTCTGTGATTCTGTAATTCAGCTCCAGTTTAGAGAGACTGGGACCAGCAGGCCAGTCTTCAACACAGTACCTGTGTATTTGCCTGGGGTGGAAGCAATCTGCAATGATTTTGCTTCATGTGCCGAAGCATAATTTGTATCGCTCTGGGCCTTTGAGTGCCCAGTCATCGTGCTTGTAGAGGCGATCACGGTGATGCACGGGAAATCAATACCCTAAAATTTTCACTGTGACTTGACTTCTCTGTGAAGACAGAATTTTCTTCCAGTTCATCATGGACTTACATTGCCCAGCAGTGCTTGCAGTAACTGATGCATGTATTTCTGCCAGGCTTATTTAAGGACACTCAGCGTCAGAGCATAGGAGAGTCTTGCTGGTTTACTGTGCAGCTGTGAGTGCACAGAGTAGCGAGGAGTGGAGGCTCTGTACAGAGCAGCCCTGGCTGTTCCCCCTCCTCATGAAATGTGGTGTGAGTTCTGCCTCCCCTTGAATTTGCTGCCCTGCCAGTCACAGTCTGAATGAAAGTCGTGCTGGTGCACAGGCTCTGCAGTGTTAAAGGATGTCTTAACCAGCTGCCACCTTTGAGTTGTGATGTCTAAGTGTTCCTTACTGTGCTGGTATTGGAAAAGGTTTTTCTTGGGCAGTAAAGCTTCCCCTTGTTTTGTTTTAAATGATTTCTTGAATGGCCGTGTGCCGTTCTCCCTAACTGCAATAAAGTTAAAATTCTACAGATGTGAGGATGTGTGATGTAGAAAATGTGTTTTTCTTTTTGGATTAAGAACCCCCCTTTTTAATTTGCATGGTAATCCATGGTATTGTTGCATTTCCATACCTACCTTAATAAATGCACTAAGGCAGGCCATTCCCTTCTGTTTGTGACTGTGTGGTGTAGGTGTGTGGAAAGGAGCAAAAGCAAAGTCTTTCCCTGTGTGCTTGGTAGCAAAACTCTCACGGATTTTTTTGGAGTTTTTTTGAGGGCCATGCTTTGGTTTCAGTTATTTCATTGCAGTTGAAAAGCAGCACACAAATTTTTCAGTGCTTTTCTGTTATCTTTACCTGTCATTGCAGGATCCTCAGCGAGTTTAAATCATGAAGCTTCCTGTTTTGTGGAGTGCGGAGGTGAGTAAAACAAGAGCGTGTTCAGGCCTTGTGTGTGATCAGCAAGGAGGGAAGTGAAAACTTCTGTCTCTTCAGCAGGGACGTCGTGTTCTTAGAGGAACAGGACTTAGATCCGGGTGGTCAGCACCCCTGGCAGTAGCAGAGAGGTTGCACTAAGCTCTGTCAGTCCCAGAACTGCCTAAAGTTTGCATTTGGTGAACTCAGAAAACTCACAGACATCAGAGCTAAGCGAACTACTAAACCAGTGCAGGACAAAACCCATGTATGAGTGTCTTTGTTTTAATCCAGTACTCCATGTTAGCTCTTTTCATATCAAAACAGGCATGAAGAAAGACTTCTCCTTCAGTGAGCAGGCACCAAACTTCATTTGGTAAAGAAGGAACGGAGAGGATGTCAGGATATTGGGCTGACCTGGAAAGGCTTGACTGGGTGGCTTGGGGTGTAGCTCTTAACTTACACTTCTCATTTACACTGCCAGCAAGCACTTGAATGTGCAATGGATGTTCTGCTCCCAAGGAGACCTTGCCCTGGCCTCTTACCTCCCTACGGGGACAGTGGCTCAGAGACCCTTCGTTTGTTCAACATTACTTCATTTCTGTGTGGCTTTGCAATTGGAAGTGCTGGAGTATTGCAGGGCCACTGTGAGGCGGAGGAAAGGAAGTTCTATTGTGGGAGCCACAGTGGTCATTTTTCCTAGGTGTTGTCTTCTCCCTCAGGGGAAGGGAGGGTATATTCTTTCTGTTTTCTCTCTTCTGCACTTCAGTGGTCCCAGTTAAGGTCGTACCATGACATCTTTTAGGGACACCCTGTTTGTTACAGTCTTGCACATCACAGCCACTAAAATGTGTGGCATTGAAGGTATTGTGACTCTGATCTTCACATCTTTTCAGGGTTAATTCTTATCACCTGGTCTAGAAGAGACTCTCCTTTGATTAGAGGAGTACAGACACCGTGTAGCACACGAGGGTGTCTGACATGATAGTCATGAGAAGACAGTAGACACTTGCAAGCTCATTACAATGTCTTCATACAAACGCAAATAATCCTTGTCTTGCCATGCTTTCTTTTCCTCAGTTTGGATTTTTTTGGGCAGGCTGTCAGAACCAAAGTTCTTTACTTAAAAACACATCATTTAGTTTGTTTGTACAGCTGTAGCTCACAGCATGGGCATGAAAAGCACTGAATGCGTCAGCAAATCTTTTTTGTCTTGCTGTTGCAAAGGTCCTGCTTTGCTGCTCTCTGAAAGGTGTCAAGAGAGAATCATGCTGTAAATGCACTGCATTCCTTTTCTGCTCTTGGAAATTAGACTCCTGCCTCAATGGACATTGTGAGGTTATGTGCATCGGACAGAGGGGAAGCCTTTCCACCTCCCATACAGGAGATACCACTAGCGTGCAGGGTACTTTCAGAAACCCAGTTCTTTCGACTGTAAGCCCAAGTGGGAAGGGAACATTGAGAATCTCCAGCCCCTTGTTTAGTGGCCAAAAGATTGAAAACTAGAAAAAGAAAAACGTGTGGAGGGGGGAAGCCTAATAGACTGAAATAATGTGGTTTTTGTTTGTTTCCTAGGACACAGTGTGTCGTTCTTCCCCAAAAGTGCTAGATACAGCTACAGGTATTCAGCAGTGACCAACACATTCCTGCAGGGAAGTATTTACAAAAGCAGTGGCATCTCTCTGGAAAGCACGGTGATCATTGAGGCATTGGGGAATTGCCAGATGGTTTTGAAAGTGAGTATTGTCATAGTGAGAGTTGCAGAGTTGCTTTGATGTGCTACAGTTTCAAATTAAGTATTTGCCAATTTTAAAGGGCGGATTAAACAAATCATTGGGTTTCTTTCCTAAGCAGCATGACAGTTGCACTGTTTTGTTACCTGAAATGCAGAACTGGAGATGAAGCTCGTCCCGTTGAAAGGAACTTGGTTTAATTTTAAGCACTTTCATATCTGTACCAGTAATTTAAACATAGCAAGCATTTTAAAGAGAACTTGAGAAACTCATAGGATGTGCTGGATTGGTGCCATTTCTATCAGGGTGGACAATTCAGTCTGGTTGTGTTCCATTGATCTCGACAGGAGAGCTCTCTCTCGGCGACAAGAGCAACAGACCAGCTACAAATGACAGAGCAGTTCCTGGGGTGAGCCCTGTGGTAGGCCACTTTGAGAACTATAGCACCTCACCAGAGGGAGCATGGAAAATAAACTTTTCTCTCCTGCCTTGCTGTTCCTTCAGGTTAACAGAGGGGATAATTCATGGAGGGTTGACATGTGTGTACTATATACACATATACATGAGGCTAACAAAGAGTAAGATAGTTATCCCAGCTGTAACATGGCCATATGCATAAAATTAACTGGTCAGTGGTTCTGTGATTTCACATGAAAAATGAGAATTTGGGTACTGTGTTCAGATTGAACTCTCTTCTGCCTTACAATATCAGTGGCTGGATTCACAGAATCACAGAATCACAGAGTGTTAGG
>NW_010210246.1:0-7151 GCF_000695765.1 Mesitornis unicolor
GGTGCTGTGTCTGCATCTATGGGGGGGGAAGCGGACCCAAAACAGATCAACTAGGTATTCCGTCCCACATACATCATACTCGGTATAAAAACCGAGAGATCACGAGGGTCTCGTTCCCCTTTTCACCCTTCTTCCATCTTGGAGACCTTCCATCTTGGACCCTTCCGTTCATCTCGATCCTGCAGTAGCCAAGGCCTGAGCAGAATCCTGCTAGTTCATCTGCTGCTGATCCTGATTTGTGTATTCTGCATCCTGCTCCCACCTGCTGCCGAGTTTGGTCTGGGACTTTTCCAGTGCCCAGCTCCGCAGAGCCTCTGGTGACGTATTCGTCATTGGGGGGAGGGTGGGGGGAAGATTTTATATTGGTTTTGTATATATTTGTACATATTTGTATATATTTCATTATTTTTCCTACTTACAATATTATCCTGTAGTATTAGTATTATTGTTTCATTAAATCTGTTAGTTTATTTTTCCAACCTGTAAAGTCTCTCTCCCTTATTCTCTTTTCTCTTTCCTTCTGGGGAGGGGAGAGGAGTTAATAGAGAGCATCTGTCCAGGATTTAGTGGCCGGCCCACCCCTAAACCATGACATATACTAGCGCAGATGTAACTTTAAAGTCCAGTCTCTAATGATTATTGTGAAATCATGCCATGTGACAGAATTTGAGAGAAAAAAAATAAGTCTGGCGAGGTAATAAAGCTAAATCCCAAAGAGACAAACTACTGAAGTGTTTAACATGATTTTGGATTTTCACTATCTGCAGTGGACTGACCTGTATGAGCAAATTACAAAACCATGATGAACAAGAAATATACACCAAAAATCTGCTGTATTGTACTAGCTAGCTCTGGTAGTTACATTTTCAACAGTACCATGATCTTCAAAAGAATGCCTTCAGAACAGGTACTTTAAAGAAAATTATCACAAAAGTAATAATTTTTCAAACCCTTTGAATCTGTGAGGTAAGACGACACTGACTGCTTCATTATTATCTTCACTAGACTTTGTCAGAAGACACAAGCTTATCTGAGAAACCTGAATGAAAACCACCTTAAAGCCCCAGATTCTTGTATCTGCTTTTTTCAGAAGGATTTTAATAGTGCAGAATCACTAGCTATAGCTATGCTTCTTTCAGCTTAAAGCTGGCTCTAATTCAACTGTGCTGGTGTGCAAGCTGTTCTCACTTGCATCTGTTTGCAAAATACAGCCTGCTGTTGTATCCATATAACAACATTTACAACAGCAGTTGAAAGCAAAGCTTTGAATAGTTAAGGACATCATCCATCCTATCCAGTCTACAAATAAAAACATTATTCTTACCAAAGAAAAAGAAGTACAAACTTCATCACAAGAATATAGGTTTTTAATGAGTGAAGAAAGTCTTTTAACGCAAGTTGAACTCCACAGCTATTTGTTTCAAGATCTTTTAGGAGATGAGTTTATGAATCTGTTGATTTCTTTCCTGGATAAAATTTTGAGGATGTAATTGACACTTCATCACTTTGAAGCATCATTCTTTCTGGAAGATTGTGTCTTTTTAAAAAGTCTGTAACAGTGAATCCTTCTGCTAAATGCAAAAATGTTGTAATTTCTAAATTATTAGCAAATCTCAGGAATTGTAGTCAGGACCAGCTCAAAACATGATTACTATAAGACTGTGTCTGTAAGTGAAAAACCTTCAAAACAGCTTTTACATTTTTGTCCTTTGGTTTAGAAAATGGGTCCATTTTCCTTGCCTTCTTTTGCTTTAACTTTCAGGTAGAGTTGGAAAATAAATCAGTAGTATAGTAAAAAAAATGCTGTTTCTTTTGTTTTTAATTGAAAAGAAATAAATTATTTTTCTTTGTTAGTATAGATTTTTTTTTAAGGAAGAATAAAGCAGGGGAAAAAATCAAAATAGTTATTTACGAAGCCTTCTGACTTGAAGAAATTCTGCTTTCTGATATTTCTATTCTAACAGCCCTGATTAAAATACAGGAAGATTTTGGGTAAAATTTGTCAACTCCTTAAAGTACAGGTACTTAACTGCAAAGATTCTAGCATCATCACTAATGGAGACACCATAAAAGTTATTTTTATAATTTATCTTAATGGAGGATCTCTGTTTTAAGATTACCTAAATAGTTCAATAATTCTGGGCACAAGGCAGTCTTTTCCTGTGATTTCACTCTTCCACATCACCAATGCATCATACTGTGAGTATCACTACAGTGTTTCTAATTTTCTCTCTTTTAGAATTGGTTGACTGCATGGCACAGTTCATTTTACTTTTACTTTTGCAGAACTCTATCTGAGCTGAAGATTTTCTGAAGAATTCTCTCCTGTAATTAAAAACAAATTTTCTGCCTGCATGCCCTTTTAGGTTTTAATTATAAGTATACACATTGTGCACAATTATGTTTTTTCCACTGTCTTTAGTAAATGTCTCAGTTTGGTGAAGAAAACCAGTAGAAAATGTATTGTGAGTGTTTTTACCACTGTGGAAGATTTTAAGGGTTTTAAAAAGGCTATTAAATTTTCAGTTTTTACAGCAAACAAACAAACATGCAAGAACAACAACTGTGAACTTTTGATTCAATAATGTTGCATACTAGCCATTGGGAGTTTCATTTTACCTAATAACTTTATGGAATAGATATGTCTCTCATCTTCAGCAGAGCAGTAGAAATATATCTTCTCTCATTACAATTCCATTGCAACGGTTGAACATAAGAGCTTTTCAGGCTTTTGGACTGGATTATTTGTTTTGTTAGACAGAGCTCAAAAACATTGGCTTGTGTTTGTTTGACAGACTATCACAGTGCAATGAAAGAAGGCGTCTTTCTGTTAGCATAATCTGCCCACAGTTCTTCGCTTTCATTACATTCTGCTGCATACTGATTGTCACCATGGTGTTGCCTTAACCAAAAAATGAACTGTAGTGGTTAACAGGAAAAAAAAATCCAACGCTCATTATCTCTCTACTGACATGCCTCAGTTTTACTACCAGTATGTTGTAAATTACCAAGCACTTGATGACATTAAGTCAGGGACAGCAATCAATGAAGAGAAAGGCAGAGCTCTTAGAATACGTCTGCCGGCTTTGCCTGCTCAGCTTGTTCTGCCCTGTTCACAACATGCAGCAAATCTGAGCTTGGAATGCAGCACAAAGTGATATTTTTTTTCTCTCCACTTAATTATAGATGTTCAGTTACTGAATATTTAGTGCTATGATTAGCACTGTGTTGATTCTTATCTCATTTTTCATTTGTCCCTTTCATCCTGAAGGATTCTGAAATGCTTTCCAAACCTCTGATTACACAAAGACTACAGAAAGGTTTCTTAATCCAAGGGGGGAAAAAATGACTGCATTAACATCATAGCACATCTCATTGTTATTAATGATAAGAATATTTCTTCACATTATCTGTAAGTTCCACTCATTTTATAAGGCTCTCAGAAAGCAATTTGTAATCAGGTATTGGAAGTTTCCACATGCAGCAGTTTGATGATACAGATAAGCTTATAACTTATGTCTACAGTAAAGGAAAGTTGAAGCACACACATTAACTTAGTAACCCAAGTCAACAATGCAGTTATAACTGGACATGAGAGGAGCTTTGAAAGAATTCATGTATTCTTACCTCAGTATCCTATTTTAGATGTTATACCATATTTCTGAACTAATGTCAAGATAAAATATGAAAGAATCTAAGGAAGAAAATCCAATTCCACCCTATTTAAGCAATTATTTTTTTCTAGAATAAAAAAGCTGTGTTGTTTCTAAGACATGAATACCAAAAAAAAAGAAAAGAAAAAGAAGAAGAACTGAGCTACAATATGCAATTTCCCAAAATTCTGGAAGGATAACAGTTAATTTTCAGGCTTACAGAGTAGAGAATTACTGTGTTTGCAGTGAAACAGTTTAGTCATTAGGACAAATCTTATGCATGTGGCACACAACAGGGTACTCACAGGAGGAAAACATCAACCCAGGAATAATGAGAAGTTTAGTTGCCTGAGATGTGGACTTGGGAGCAGTTAGCTGACACTGTCTGTGATATCCATAAGCTATATAACAGGCAATATCAGACCATATGCCAAAGATGCAGAAAGTCTCAGTTTTATCTTCTGTCCAGCCTGCAAAGATTCGTATCTGCCCCCTCTTTCCCATACTCCATCAGCTCCTTAACTTTTAGACTACAGACTACAGGCTATTTTTGATGTTCCAGGATGGGAATTACGGTGGAGAGACACATTTCATTCCCTGTCAAACTCTCGTAGAATCATAGAATGGTTTGAATTGGAAGGGTCACCATGCCATGAGCAGGGGCACCTCCCACTAGACCAGGTTGCTCAAAGCCTGATCATAAAGGCAAAAGAATACACAAGTCTTAGGACTGGTGAGACAGGGATCTTGGGGACCCTGGTGTTACAGTCTGAGTGAATGAGCGAAAATAAATGCTGGGGTCTGTCCCCTGGTGCTTCTCTTTGTGTGTGCTTTCCTGTCCAGCAACTTTCTTTCCTCCAGATAATGACTCTGCCTCTTTCCAGTTGTGAAAAGGAGCAGAGGCTGCTTCCTCCAAGCAAGACATGCAACATCATGGATGTCAGCTCTTGCATGAGTTTGCATGTTGGTCATCTACTAGTTACTGTTCTGTCTTCTGCTCTAGGATCTTTGAGTTGGCTGTCACCATTGTGGGATATCAAAATCTGTCTCTGCCAGAAAAATCTTGTAACTTAGGGGAGCAGGTTTCCATAAGTCATAAATCATCCAGATCCATTTGTGTTGCTTTCTAGTGAATATTTAAACTGTACCTCCTTGTCATTCTCCCTTCCACATTTTTTGATTACCTTTGCTGATCACGTAGTTTCAAATGCAACAAGCATTCTCTGAGAGCCGGATTTAGCAAACAGAAATTGATACATCTAGCAACCAGGTATCTTCTCTTCTGCCATGCATCATAATTATTCCAAAGAAGATATTAATCTCACAAGAATTTAGTTATAAAATTGCTGTAGTTGCTTCTGCACATTTTTTTTTTTAAACTCCATTGCAGTTTTTGTAGAGCCCCATTCATTTATCTGTCAATTCTGAAGATAGAAACTTCTGAATGGTGACTCATGTAACTAGTATTGCTATATAATCGAAGAATCAGTCTGTCCTTCTCTCCTCTCAGTTTTGCAATTTTAAAAGAAACTTTGTGAATATTTTAGTGTAACCCATTTTTAAAATTTATCTCAATTTTAGAAGATACCAGTTTTTCCATGTGGATTGTGTTATATTTTCTTATTAGTACTATACAGAAAAAACCTATTACTCTGACAGTGGTAAAGATATTCTTAACTTCTTTAGTATCTTTCCCATACTGCAGACTGGGATCAGACACAAAATGAGAGCCTTGTTGAAACAGGCATAAAGTAAACAGCATGTTAAATAGGTCATCTTTATTTAGTATTCATTAATGCTTTATTGTTTATGACTTTGTAACTTAATTATATTTATTTATAGAAATTCCTCATTGCAAGGCAATTTAGCTACAGCATAGTTCCTTCTGTTCCCTTGTTAAGAAAAAAACAAAGTCACCATAAAATACACATTAAGGATTAAAACTGATCTGTATGGCCAAAGAACCAAATATGTGAATGAAGGTTGAATGTAGTAATTGTCAGTGCATTCATCTGGTTGTGCTAGGGATCTGAGAGATTTTTCAATGGGATTTTATGTTGTGCAGCTTGAAATGAAGAGACACCTTAGCCACCTATCTTTGTGAGAGACTATTGATTCCCGAAGAATGTTACAGCATCAAAACTCCTTCTCTATTAGTACTTGATCTCAGGACACCTACAAGAAATGGAAGTTTGAAAAATAAATTTGGGTTTGGATAGAAAAGCCTTAAAATCTCTTGCCTGCTTAATTGGTTTCTATCAAGCACAAACAGGCAACTATATTTCATACAACAAAAGGACTGAGGGACCATGTGGGAACAGACTAACCTTTTCTTTTTGCTGTTCAAATGGAATAATCATTCATTCACTATATTTCACGAATATGTTAACAAATTTTTAATAACTGCCTAAATCCACTTTTGTAATGACATGTTTAAATCAGGTGGGTATAAAAACCTATTACAACTAGATGTCATACTCTTAGTGAAAGGTCACAGGTCATCCCCAGGGTACTGCCTGCCCTTATAAATGCATTAGTAACTATAAGTTATACTGCTACCCTGATACCCTGCCATGAATTTGCTTATGAATATTTAGTAGGTAAAGTACAGCCCTATTGTGAAAGGAGAAAAGAGATAATATGAAGATTAATCAGAGATGTATCAGACTTAAAACAACTATCTGCATTTATCTTCTCAGTTATGAAGAAACTCCTTTAATTGCATAATGGGACATTTTTCAGATCTACTGGGCAGAATAATGCAAATTAGAGTGCAGCCAGAGGTGATCATTATTGCACTGCAGATATATTTGATTTTCAAGATTGTAGAACTATATGGGCTTGCTCATCCCTTAAATTCTGCCGCCTTTGCAGTGGCTCTGTAAGACAAAAAGTAGAATGGAGACTTAGCTGATGTTTTTCCCATTCTGCCACTGGCACTTGAGCTGAAATGTTGCCTGACTGCTTAGGGACTGACTAGGAGAAAAGGACTTTAAGTGTCCGATCAAAAATATTTCCTTTAAAACTACAGAAGAAGAGTCAGGACTGACATGTACAAGGAGCACCAAAACACATGTGGCTAGGTGCTGCTTAATCATTTCCTTAAGGCTTTTTTGAGACCAGAATAGTTGACAACTCTGTCTACATTTTCTTCTATATCTGAAGGCTAGTAGGCAAAAAACCCACACCTGTTAATCATAATGTTTTTTGTTACTTATTTGACAACCATTTTCTTCTTTTGTGAAAATAAATACTTTTAATATTTGTGGGATTTTATGTGAACACTCACATTTTTGAAAAGTCAACATTAGGATACACTGATGTTCTATGCAAGCTATAGTATTAGAAATTAGTAAGTATTTTCTGTGTCTGATATTGGTTTGTCTAAGTACATCCGCAGGAACAATCCGCTGTAATGGAGTGAAGTCTTTATTTGCACAGAGTCATTTGTAGATTGGTAAAGAAGAAACAGGTTAATGGGGTTGGAGAAGGAAAGAG
>NW_010210246.1:7182-8982 GCF_000695765.1 Mesitornis unicolor
AATGTTTAGGATAAGAAATGGAGGACATTCTTGAAATTATCAATGAGCAGTACTTGTGCGTATTGCAGGCCCACATACTTGCCTATGTACTTGCTGCGGTGTGCATATATACATTCTCATGAGTTATCCTTTCTTACGAGAAGTGGGCTTACTGTCTGTGTTTATTTTAATTACACAGGGAAACTATGAGCCAATGTCTAGATCCAATCTAGAAGATGGTGCTCCCTGATTTTGTTTACAGTCTAAAAATCACAATAAAGCACACAGTTCTGTATGCAGGTATCTTAATGACCCTTGGGAGTTTGCCATCTTGAGGTTAAGCTCTTAAACTGTTTTAATGTAGAGACTCTCCAAAATCTTACAGCTGAAATGAGGAGCTAGTGATGGTCTGTATTGTTTGGCCAGGAATATAAAACCCACATGTGTGGCACAGATTACAATACAGATTGATGTGTACTTGTCACTGATATTCCTCTCCAGTAGTGGTTCGGCCCAAGACTGAAACATCATTGGTTTTGCAGCCAGTCTCAGACTCCATAAAGTGACCTATTAGTCCTGGAAGCCTGCATTATACCACTGTAGCAGTTCTTTCTATGCAGATAATCACAGACTTCCACACAGAGTTCTGTTCAGATGATGTGTATGTAGACTTTCTGCCAATGTCTCTGATGCCTTCTATATGCAGACAGAGTATACAATTAGTCATTAATCAGTCACTTCTCAGATAAGTGTTTTGATCAGCCAACACTGTAGTTTTTAGCCTTTAAATGACAATTTACTTGCAGGAAGGATGGTGTGGCTCCAGAAGCAATGCCAATCTTATAAATAGCAAAATGAGAAAGTCGTGTGCTATTGTTGCAGACCCGAGACTGGTACAGAGAACTTGATGTTAACTTCCTTAAATGAAATTTCTATATGTTTCTATAATTCTGTTGGAGAAAACCAAAGAGGTTGAGATTTCTTTTCTGGAAGATGGTTATGCACACAACTTGTATGAGTCAAGGCAAAGGCCTACAGCAAGGCTGTAACTGGCTCAAGCCTTTTGCCTTGAGGAAACCCTACCCTAACTCAAGCACAGCTAGCAAGAGCAATGCAGACATAACATAGATGTATAAACTGGTTTCAACTTTAGCTTTGCAGAGTTGTGTGGCTTGTTGTTAAAATGGGTTTATATCTATCTTCTGAGTGTGTGATAAATCTGCTATAACATGCTGTAACTCTGCTTGAGCTTGGGGATTAGATCATAAGATCATAGAGTCACAGAATCACAGAATAATTTAGGTTGTAAAGGGTCTTTAAGATCAAGTCTAATCATTAAACTAGCCCTGCCAGATCCACCAATAAACCATGTCCTAATTGCCACATCTACATATCTCTTAAATACCTCCAGGGACGGTGTCACCACCACTTCGTGGACAGCCTATTACAATGCATGGCAAACCTTTTGGTGTAGAAATGTTTCATAATAGTCAATCTAAACGTCACCTGGTGGAACTCGAAAGGCCATTTTCTCCTACTCCTATCACTTACTATTTGAAAGGGGAGACCAACACCCCCCTCAATATGGCCTTCTTTCAAGTAGCTGATAAGGTCTCCCTTAAGCCTCCTTTTTGCCAGGCTAAACAACCCGAGTTCCATCAGTCACTCCTCATAAGATTTGTGCTCTAGACCTTTCGCCAGTTTCGTTGTCCTTCTCTGGACATGCTCCTGCACCTCAATGTCTTTCCTCTAGCGAAGGGCCCAAAACTGAAAACAGTGTTCAAGGTGTTGAGGGCTTGTCTCAAGAAGACCGTGGCGACT
>NW_010210247.1:0-1206 GCF_000695765.1 Mesitornis unicolor
GTCGTCTCGGAGTCCTGTGGTCATCTTGCAGGAGTGTTTTAGAAGTTAAGTGAAGTTTCTGAGTTGAGTTGAGTGTGTTGTTTTGTTTTTCTCCTTGCCTGGCACTGAATCCCAACCATTTCTCCTGGAGCATCCCTCTATGATACCCCAGTCTGAAATCCAGGACTTTCTGCAGTATGGAGGTTGCTAAATTTCAGAAACAACTCAGCAAGAGTCAACAAACAGACAATCAGGGCAGTGCCCATTGTCCCTGAGTCCACCTCCTTGTAGTCTCTCAAAATGTGTGCCTTAAAGCTAACACATTGCTGCAAGCAAACCCTATAACAAAGCAAAACATAATGGATTTGGCAGATTTCGGCAAAGGCAGCAAAACATCCTGGTCTTGATTGGAACTCCAAAAAGGTTCTCTTCTCTCGAGCTTGCTAAAAGATGCCAAAACTCATACATACTTTTGGAATAATTAGCTTAGGATTTTGACTGTGTTAATTGTGTCAGACTTCTAAGTAATAAAGCCTCTGTGATGCTTGGTTCTCAGCCCGTGCCTCTTCTGACAGTAAATTCCCATAGCTCTTCCCAGTGCTGCAGCTAGACAATATCCTGCTCATTATCAGTAAAAAGTAATGGATATAGCCTAGACATAGAAAGGCACATTGTGATCATCTAATTTGACTTCCTTTGTAATAACAGCAGTGCAACTTCCATTTGAGTTATAATATCTCCATCTAAATCTAAGTGTTTTTAAGGATGGAGAAGCCACTATAGCCTAACATAAGGTGTTTTTGCCTTTGGTTACAAATTTATCCATTTTTAGTTCCTAACCTAAATTTATCTAATTTCAGATTCTGATAACACGTGACTCCTCCAGTACAGGCATCTATTAACCTTATCCTAGATAAATGGCTGGATATTCTTAAACCCACTACAGTATAAATAATAAATATTATAATAGGTATTATAATCCTGATTTGCCACAACTTTGATTTGCCTGAGACTTTATAAGTTCATGTACATTCTAAACAGAAGACCAAAATAAAAGACAAGTCCATATTGTACTGGGTTTTCTGTGAGGGGTTTTGGTTGGTTTATTGGTAGTGGGGGAGGGCTATGGATATAGCCCTGTAAGAAGCTACTAGAAAGCCCCCCCAGCTCCAAAATGTGGGATCCACCTCTGACCTCTTGCAGGACAACCAAGCGATCAGGCCCAGT
>NW_010210248.1:0-17450 GCF_000695765.1 Mesitornis unicolor
TACTATCAGTATTATCTTGTAAGAAACAGCTTTTTTCCCACAGAAGGTTTGATTGGAAAATTTTGGCAATTTCCAGTGAAAGAAATGTAGCAGAAATTTTCAAACTCTGAAGTGACTTCTCGAAGCTCTTCTCCCTGAAGGTATTCTGCATTCTCTTACAACCACCTTATTTTTATTTATTTTATCTAAACAGTGACTACTGCTTCTTTTTTGCCGTACCTTTAATAAAATATTTTGGTTTGGTTTTTGTTGGGTTTTTTTTAAGCATCTTAGTATAGCACAGGCAAATTGAAAGTTTTTCCTTTCCAGTGCCAGTGTACTGCCTCAGTTTTGAGAAGTAGGATGCTCTTGTAACCACTGATTCTGCCTTTAGGCAACCACTATTTCAAACTTCAGTATAATTCAGTCAAAGTTTGAATAAGAACTAGAGATCTCAAAGGTCATTCTTTATCACTGAGCGACTGAAAAAGGAAAAAGGAAACAAATTATTGCCTAATGAAGAAAAGAGTGACACATGAGCTCAATCATGTTATCAGACAATAGAGACTTCTCTTGAGGAAAAAGGAAAGAGAAACCAAAACTTTATACTTGCCAACAACAGGACAAGACTCTATTCTGTTCTGACTGAAATTAGACATTCCGTCTTCATTTTCTTGCTGGGATGGCTGGTATTTTATGCCTCAGCAGTACCTAGGTGAACCCATTTTTTTCTCTACTGAGGGTAAACAAAATAACCTTGCATTTCACAGGTCTTTTAACTCTTTCAAAAGTTTGAGGCAACAAAACCAAAAATGTTTTCTTTTCTTGTACTGTTATTCTAAATATCTGTTGCTAATTGTTAGGACATCAACCTACTGATCAATCACTGTCAATGATTTTTTTGTCTCCAAGTTAGGTATATGTAAGGCAGGTACCCAAAATTTGTGTAACTCAGATTTTATTTTTTATATAAACAAATTTACTCTTTAACCTGGATTTTAAGCCTTTCCTCTTCTAGGCTTATAATACCATCACCACTACTACGACTACGACTACGACTACTACTACTATGAGTATTACTACCACTACTATTACTATGACTATTACTAGTAGTAGTATTATTACTACTATTACTACTACTACAACAAGTTTTGATAAGATATTGGCAAGAGCATGGATGTGTCAGGACAAATTAAGATTACAGACAGAAAAGCAGACATGTGCTATGTGCAATTAATGAGATTAATAGCTAGAAGAAAAACTGGGTTTCAGGTCAAATGTGGGTACTTTTAAGCATAAAAAGTTAAACTAAGCAAAGGTTTAATTGTTCATGACATATAGGATCACAATAACAAAAGTATTAGCTCCTAGCCATTCTGCATCTAGGATTATTCAAAATATAAACTAAGTTGTGGTTGCATAATTAGATGCAGATGAAGTAAGATGAGGAAAAACATACTCCTTCTCAGAAAAAGATTTCAGACCTAAAGATTAGTCTTTCCTTAGATTCCTTATTTGGTACTAGTTGCTAACATCTCCCTATTACAATGCCTTGAGCACAGACACAAGCATAATGGGGTAAATACAATATACAATAGCCATGGCTATGGACTATACTGCTGGGAGAAACTGATCACCATTATGATTACCATCATTTCTATACCAAACACCACTTCTATATGGCAGAACCAAGCAGGAAAGTGAGAGTGAAACTACAGCACTTGCAGAAAAAGTCCACTTCAAGATGCTTTTAGACAGCAAGCAAGAGTGATGGCCTGCAGAAATTATCTTCCATTTAGAGAGGAAGTCTGATAGTGAACATCTCATTGCTTCGGGCTTGGCTCAGCTAAAGCTATTTTCAATGAAACTGTAGCATCAAGTCTAATTTGAGTGATTTTAAAATTTAAAATTTGTGCTGCCAAATTTGGCATGTTGTGGCGTATAGGCCAATATTTTTTAC
The DNA here is from genome assembly GCF_000695765.1 of Mesitornis unicolor. Classification (NCBI taxonomy): domain Eukaryota; kingdom Metazoa; phylum Chordata; class Aves; order Mesitornithiformes; family Mesitornithidae; genus Mesitornis; species Mesitornis unicolor. The sequence goes on from NW_010210248.1 coordinate 1,940, forward strand.
AGTGTTCAGCTAGATAGCACGTCTAACTCAAGTGTTAATATTCTGTAAGAGGATTGTTAACCAAAGCAGTGTTGTCTGAACCTACACTCTGGTTAGCTCTTTAGGGAAGGAAGCCATCCTAAGTTCAGTTTCCCAAAAACATCTGTTAACCATGTAGGGATCTTCTGTGTATGGGTAAAATCCTTTAGAAGTCCTTCTGACACTCTCATGACTTTTGCAGTAGTCAATGACTGTTTTAGGAGAGAATCTATCAGTGGTTACAAACAGTGTTGAGGAGGTAATATTTGCAAAGTTGAAGATACTTAGCTTTCAAAAATTTATAATCCTCAATAAGATGAGTTATAAACTTTCCCAGTGTCTAAAAACAGGTAGGGATTGCTTTTTGCACTTCTGTGGCACAAGTCAGCTGAGTTTATCAAAAGGCATGTTTAGCTATTTTATTTTTGGTGTGTATGAAAATTGTAATAGACTTTGTGGGTAACATGACTTTTATATATCTATTGTTCTCTCCATTGCTTAAAAAATAACCCCAAAACTGGGATGATTTTCTGATGACAACCTTCCCATGTTCTAAGGCTGTTCCTGAATGACATCAGAACTGGATTCATTTTCCTCTGTGAGGAGCTAACAAAATTTGTCATTCTTGTTACAGCACAGGAAAACTAGTGAGGTAACTGACTGTATACTACAGTGTACTCTCAGGTTTTGGAGGTTGTCCAGTCATGAATATTACTCTCATAATGTGGTTGCATAACATTTAAAACTAAATAAAATTATTACACCATAAATAGGACTAGTTTGAAGCTGACAGATCAAATAATTTCCTAGATAATAGAGAGGACAAAAAGTGTGTTTTTTAATATCTTTTTCCCTTCTGTAAAAAAAAAAAGACCAAAATCAAACAAATGAAAAAAAAGTCACAAACTCCCCCCAAAAAACACAAACAAGACTCGAATTCAGAGTTTGAAAGTAATTTTCCTCTAGCCTCCGATCAATGCAGAAATAATTTCAGCAGTAAGGAAGTCAGTGGATAAGATAAACACAGAAGTTCTTCTTAAACTTTAGATATGAGCATGCCCTCATAGCACTCGGCAGTAATTCTGCCAAATGCATGTGAGTTTATTGTTAGGTCACTGATGGTACTCACATATTGAAGGATAATATCAGCGAAAGGTGAAAGCCTGAGTCATCCTTGGTTCCATTAGTATAGTCCCTGAACTCATTTTGATGACTTGAGTGCAACTTTCTCTTTCTCAGAGCCTTGTAGATGAGTTCTTGGAAACTTTACAGTATGCAGTAAACCATGCTCTACAGCAGAACTCTTGTTTCTTGCAGGTGGGAGAATAAGTCTACAGATGGTCTTTCTCACACTCACATGCAAAGTGGGAAGTTAAGTCACAAGTCAGACTTTGGATTTCCCGGCCGCACAGTGAGAGCCTGAAGTCTAGAGATAGTTCCAGGCTGTGGTGGACTGACAGATTAATCCCAGCACAGCCCCATGTTAGGATGTAAAGAATGGAGTCAGAACAGCCAGAATGGACTCATAGGCACTTTTTTGTTGCAGCATAGCGTTATAGAATACAATGGTACTCTGGACGGATTCCTTGAAGTTATTAACCTGGGACTCTTGTCCGGCCCAACCTCTGCTTTACAGTGATTTCCACTCAGTTCAAGTAATTTGGAAATGAGGCTCAGGCTCCAGTATGAAAACAAGTTAAAAATCTAACTTTACCTTCTCCTCCCTGAGACATAGCAGACCACAGGCTTAGATCACCAATGAAGACACAATGGTTTGGAAACTACCTACCTTAATACAATGCATTTATAGTTTTCACCCATTCCCACCATTTTGCTCTGAATTACCTAGCAGAAGTTTGTACAGAGACTCTTAATACTGAGATAGAGACAGTTGATACCCCTTTGTAGCTGCTAGGTCATAGTCCTCCTTCTTCCACAACTCTGAAGCAGTATTAAAGTTGAGAAGAGGGTGTAAAGGTATTTGCTTTATGACTAGATGCTAATAAGCAATGGCCTGGAGTAAAATATAACATCCTAGACATCATGAAAAACATGAAAAATAAACCATGAAGAGTGGAAACAGCTGGTAATGATTAAGTGAGTTATTACTCAGTGGTGAGAAGAAAAGGGAGGTGAGATGAATTAGTGGAGAAAGGACAATAAGATGAGTACACTTAAACTGCAAGTGTCTAGTCTGAAAGATACCTCAGTAAGTGACCTAAGACAGGCAGCAATATATCTTCAGAAAGAATGTAGTATGTTAGAGTAGCATAGTGAGAAATGGGAACACAGGAACACATTTCATCATGGTTCAGAAAACATCACCCAGTTGTTCCCTACTGCAGTGTCATAATGGCAGCAGATGGCAAAGTGCTAACTGCACCAGAAGGCTTTAAGAAATACTGGGGAGAAAGGAAAATAAGTTATAAGCATTTGGGGAGAATTCAAGATTGAGGCTAATGTGTTATTACAGGGAGAAGGGCGACCATCTACTCTTGCAGTGCAGAAATTAAAACTACAATGCACAAGGAAAAAAAAACTTTTAAGCTGCAAGAGACCCTTGACAGAGATAGTACTGTGACTGAGTTCATAAAGGAGGCTGACAACTGTGTAATTAGCAAGTTTTCAGAAAACTCATCCATGCAAATGGGAAGCAGAGGAGGGGCCCTGAAATCTGCAACAAAACAAGCGACACTGAAAGAAAACCTCAGGGTAGAGTGTAAGCCCTGCAGAACCGTCACATTTGTCTCACCAGCTATTTTGCTTATGCTGTTGCTGCTGCACGTCACCGTAAACTGGATCTTTAGCTAGATAAAGTCAGGGTAGGTTATTTGTGCCAACATCATGGGATGGTTAGAAGAAATCAGGTCTCGGGGAATACCCCTCTGCCCCTCCAGAAGAATATTCCTGATGGAATGTTCAAGAAATGTATCAACCAGCCTCTCTGTGCATTGCTCATTTTCAGAAGTATTTCACATTTCCTTAAGTAAAGGCCATAAGTGATAAGGTGCTGGTACTTCCGGGCTGTGTTTCCTTACCCTTTTTCTCCACACAGTTTTGATGGGCCATCACCATCTAACTTTTCAGTCTGAATCCCTTCCTCATGTCTTTTAGCAGCTTTGGACTGCAGCTGCAGACTACTCGAGGAGCAGTGAAAGGATCAATAGTCTTCTGTTTATGCAGATACTCAGATGAGAAAACTGTACCCTTCGGCCACTCAACATTGTATCTGAGTCTGTGAAATTTCCTTTAATTATTTCTTCACCTGTTGTTTTATTCCACCTGTGTCAATATGTTTGCATATGCATACATGGTAAAGTCCTAATTAAACATCAATTATCTTAAAAAAATCCAGATTATTTATGGATAATTGAGCTCTCATACAAAGAATCAATTTATACTGTTTATCAGCTAAGTGTTAGCTAACTTCAACCTTGTGATAGCACAACATGTAATGAAAATAATTTAAAGAATGTTACTTAAGCATGAGGAGTTGGAGGACTGCATTATAAAAATTTGATACTCACAAACAGTTCTGCCCATCTGGTCTGTGCATGTTTTATGAATTCATAACCCATCACTGACACAGGGTACATCTCTTCAGTAGTCTAAACTAATGCGTACAGTTCTGGCAGACGTACCTGTTGTACATTAGCCAGCTTTGGTCCTGATAGCAGCAGAGTCACCACAGAAGGCACCTTAGAACAGATTATGAAGCTGCAAAACCTCTGATGAATTCTACAGACTATTTCATCACAGAATGCAGACCTACTATGAGAGCCAGAATAAGCTAATTCAAAGTTAGGTGATGTAGGTTTCCATAAGCTATATAGATTCATCTGGACTGCAGGGCAACAATGTGCTGAATGGCTACCAAAATTTACTTATAATGACTTTTGACAAATTCATCACCTTTTAGCAATAACATTCAAAGCCACCATGATTATTTCTCTAAGGGCCAGAACAACATGCCTGGAGAAATACACAATGAGGAAGAGAGATTTGTTTGAGGCAGGTCACATGAGGAAATCTTTAATTCTGGGTCTGCTCTTGCTGGAAAACACCAGTAGCATATCCTGGCAACTTCTTTTGCTGGTGAAGAATTAACCCTTAGTAGGTTGTGTTCCTTCTCCCCCTCTCCCTACAGTTTGCTTAGCAAGTGAATAAAAGTTCAGAAATTACAACGATGTTTAGTCAAAAGTCCCACTACAGTTGCTTCGGCAGTAATGACTAGAAATAAAAATATTTTTTTTATTTGGAATAGGGAAATTTAAAGGGAGCTGTGCAAACTGACATACTTATTATGAAAGAGGGAGGATGGGATGGAGGATAATGGGAATGACTGTTTCATAAAATCTTCTTTTAGAAAGAAGTTATGTCTAGCATAACAACACATGAATGTTTTAAAAATAATGTAATATACATTAAAAATAATTTTTTGTTGAAATATATTGATGAATGCAACAGGTAGGGTTTCTAAAAGTTACAAATATTTCACACAAATAATTTTCAATAGTGGCCTAGTGTTGACTAATCTTACCTGTACAAACAGATATTTATTTTGTGGATTTATTCCTTCTATGGCAAATCTTTTGATATGAGAGATACTTTCATTTTTTCTCTGTCTATTCTTTTACAATGTTTCTGCAAGATCTAGTGCACTGACAAAAAAACTCCCTATGTTTTGTTAATTTTCTTATATTTTGTGATTTGCTAAATCCCAGAGGAAGAGGAGTCATCCAATTTGATCATGCCAACAATATAACTGTTCTATGCATCTTTTCTCAGCAGAGGTCTTTATATGCCACTTTAGTTAGCTTGGGTAATCCAGCTGCTTCTGAATCTTCAAATACTTTGTGTCTGGAGATCTCCAAACTGTGACATTTGCATAGAAACTCATTTTGATTTTAATAGTTTAACTGAAAGCTGTGTAAAAGAAGAATCAACACTTGTTATTAATTCCCTTTGGACAAATTTTTGACTTATAAAATGTGATGGAGAAGATAAGACTTAGCTTGCTACAAAGGAAAAGATTAAATAATTTTTGCCATTGGTTTTGGAGACACAATCTCTTTTCAAGAATTAATAAAAGGCATAGACAAGATTAATAAGAGTGACAAAAGCTGGAGAAGAAATTCAGATACACAACAGAATATATGTCCTGAAATTCATACTATGTTGGGGTATATAAAAAGTGTGTAAATTATAACCATCAGTACCTTTATTTTGAAGTATGTCTCTGGTTTGGCATTTATACTACCTATGGCCATTGAAAACCAATTTTATGCAAATTTTATTTGAGTAGTATTTTGAATATTTGGTGGTAAAGTATCTTTACAAACAATATGCTTTAAGAGATATGGGATTTGTTTACCTTTTGATAAAACTAGGAATTTCTTTGAGTGCAGTATAGCCTTTTAGTTTCAATATTTGTAAGTAGTATTTTGACTTCTGGAAATTTTGAACCTCCATTGAACTGCCTTGCTGTAAATGACCAGAAACAGGTGTACTATTTTACTATGCAAGATGAGAACTTAAAGAATCATAAAATCATAGAATGGTTTGGGTTGGAAGGGACCTTAAAGATCATCCAGTTCCAGACTCCCTGCCATGGGCAGCGACACCTCCCACTTCTTAGTCTTTTAACTTCCAAATGTTTTGTTTGCTTTTTATTCCACTTTTCAAAACAAAATTGTATTGGAAACCTAGAAACAGTACTTATATGTTAGCAAAAAAGAATGCCATTCTTATTCTCACTTACAAAATGCTGTTTGTATTATTGAGACCAAATATGTTAAGTTCAACATGACATGTTTAATGTCATTTACAGCAAATCTAAGAATAGGATGCAAAACCTTTGATACTTAATGGGAATACACCTCATAGACACTTACATATTTTGTATCAGGTCACTGCAGTGTAATTTGTCACGCTGTTCATTTACATGAGTGAATCAGAAGTAAAGATAATATTTAAATGTGTGACGTTATTTAATTGTCACATTTTAATAGCTTGTCAGTTTAATAATAGTCTGTGATAAATAACTTTAATACAAGGAATGCTTTGTAAAATTACAAAGATTGAAAAGTTATCATGACAATCATTCCATGTAGTTCCTACACAGCTGACTCTGAGGACACTTCCTGTAGCTTACTGTTGATTACCATAGAAGAGTCCCAAAGCTATAGAGGGGATGTCCGTTAGATGGTTGTTCATATTTCTTTGCTATATGCTACAGCAAACTTTCTGAGTTTAAAAAGAGAGTTGGTAGGTACTCGACATTGAAGGAAACTTTTACATATGTACTGTGGATTGAAAACTGATGTGCTGATCTTTGCTTGTCTTGGAGAGTAGTAAGAACTGACATTGTACCTAGCACCAAAAGTATTGACTGCTTGCAAATATACATATATTCAATACCAACAGACAGTATGGCAAGTCTTGCAGTGTTTTAATTATGTAGGTTTAAATTTATTAAATTAGTAGGCAGAGTAGATCAGCAAAGATTTTGGAATCTCTGAATATGGTTGCAACAGGTGATGTCAGGATGCCTGCTACTAAATGCAGGATTCTGACATGGCGATTTAAGGAGAACTCTGAATCTGAGTTTATATCAATAATGAGATGAATTAGCAAGTATTAGAATAAAAATTTTATGAAGGAAGCAGACAGATCTGTATGTCATTGTTAGGGTGTTAGCCAGCTACTACAGACACTGGTCTTAAACTGTGTTCCAAGGCTTATTATGTTTAAACCTAATTCTCTAAAAGAAGATCTTAAACAAATACAGATATGTGGTTTATAATATTGATCAGTTTTTGAAGTACTGTGTTTCTAGAAAAGATTTCATGAAGACCAACAGCAACAGCTAAAAAGAATGAAGTCATTTACACTAAAATATGAATGAGTAACAAGATCACTTGACCATATAATGGAAAGTTATTTTTTCATTTCAGCATTTGAAAATATCAGAATACTTTGTCTTTTCTCTGCTTATTGTGCAAGAAAATAATTATTTCACATGGGTTCTTTATGCCACTATTATCCCATAAAAAGAGGGGAAAATAATTTCCCAAAGTGGGAGTTTTCTGATCCAATTTTCACAACACATTCTTGCTGAAAAATGCGAAAGTCTTCAAGACAGGCATTGTTGTTTGTAACTTACGTTATTTAGTCAGAAGTTTTTAAACAGGCATATATATATATATGGTATATATATAACCATATACAGTATCAACAAAAGCATTGTTTTTTCTCAGGGTTTCATTTCTTAAATTTCTAGAAAAAGAAATACAATACAAATCTTTAAAGTGCCTATTCTTTTCTGAAATGTCACTGAAGCTGCAGCAGCAGCAGCAAATACAACACTAATTATATATTGCCTTGCACCAGAAGAATTATAAGCTGAAGTGGTTTCTACATGCGTGTGTTCAGTCCTACGTCAGTGCATACAGGTCATCTCCTAAGCTGCTGGGAAAAATATTGGTGAACAATCAGACATGCAGCTGTTGAGATCCTGAGGTAATTCTTGTCAGTTTCACTCAGTGCTTTCTTGCACTTATTTCAGTGTGAGAGGGCAACTGGTGAAGCAGCTATCACCCTACAACACTACATATTTTATTTTAACTACTTCTACAGAGCAGAAACAAATTCCTCAAAGTGCTGGATGCATCAGCCCTGAACCACAGGAGACCTCTGAGATAAGGCTCATTAAACATGCTTCAGGAAAGGCACTAATACTGGCGATCCTGTTGCCAGACAAAGGAACTGCATGAGAAGTTCTCCTGATTTGCCTGTTACAATGTTGGCCATCACCTAGATTACTTAAAATAAAGAAAAAAAATAAAATATTGCATAAATTCAAATGACATCTCTCTACTATGAGGAAAGTGAAGCAAGCTTTAGCACAGGTACCTCTCATGAAGAAAAGTGAGTGCCTGAAGATGATGAAGAGGCACAAGGTCTAATTAGTGTTAATCCTCAAGCAGGATGTTCCCTTGATTTTCCTCCTGAACGTCTGGATTTGTTCTCCAGCAGATAAGTACACCTACTAGCACTGACTGAGCATTTTTGGACTGTGTTTGTTATAGGTAACTGTAATACAACACAAATACATAACAACAACAACTACAACTACAACTACAACAACAACAATAGTTAATTTCACAGTATAAGACAGCATAAAAACTTCAGATGAGAAATCTGTCAATTTAAATAAGAAATTAATCTTGTTCCATTTTCTGATTATCACTCAGACTTACTGGAGGTCTTCTTACAGATCATATTGGTGCTCCTGCTACAGATCATCTTCCTTCCTTTGTAGTAGGAAGAGCCTGGAAAAGATCTATAACAAACAGTACTTTCTGTAAGTTACAGAAGATCCCAAAGCTTCTAAAAACATTTTTGGGTGGAAGTAATGGAACAGCATTTATACTACCCTTTGTTAAATACTAGCTTTATTTGGAGTTTAATACCTACAGGCTTAAAATCCAGAAGCTAAAAGAAAATGTAATTAGATCGTTTTCTCTCTTATTTAACTCATTAACTCTTAAAGCATAGTTTCCTTATGAACTAGGAAACATCTTCAACATTCCTAAAACTATAATTACTTGCACATTGTTTTCTGTCATGCATACTCTACGGCTACTGTATAGTGTAGTTTTTTTAAGAAGTTGCAGTACCAATATTCACTGTTCTCTAAAGGTCTTGACATTTCTTACTGCTTGACATCATATGAACTAAACTTTTATGGAAAAGACACTATTAAATTAGATTTAATATTTATTAAAGACCTATTCAATCTCTCTCAAAACTTTGCTTCACAACCATATTTTACTTATTTTCCTAAGTAGAGGGAAAATGATTAATTATCTCCGATTAAGACAATTAATACTGAATGTGAAAAAATAGACATATTTTGTAAATTCAGGTTATTGCCATGGGTCATACTGCTTGTTTCTCAGAAGATTATTAAAATGAGGAAAATGAAAGATAGAAATAATATTTATATTTATATTCTAAAGGGAAAACCTCAGCCCTAATTCTGCAAACATATTGACATAGGGTTAAATTTAATTAGACCTGGGCTAGAGTTTCTTTGGTACATACACACTATCAGAGGTATTAGAATGGGCAATATTTAAGTCCACATTTAAAATATAACTTTATATATGTTTGAGCTAATTGCCTGTTCAAAAATTAATTCATACATATCACAGCATTTTGGTAAGAGGAAAAGCTGCTTCTCTACAGTGTTCATGATTGTTATTGAAAAAATTAGTCTCTTTTGTGATTCAAAATAACTGCTCAGTCAGCTATTGGTTTCATTTGTCCATGGGTAGATTATTTATCTCTGCCTTTTCCAGACTTTCTTATAACTTATATTTTTATATAAAATGTATCTATTCCTTTTGTGTGGGTAGAGAAAATAATTTCAACAATAGAGAAATATTTTCAACAAATAATTGTAAGAAAAAGATAGATTTTATAGTTATTGTTAATTGTATGCATATAATATAATATGTAATTCTGATGATGACAGATTTAATATGTCTATTGCAAAAACACATCATGAAACTCAATTGTGAAACGTTATTGTTCAACTTTGACTTTGAAGGAGTAGGGTCCACCTCTCTTTGCTGACATAAGTCAACCCTTTGTTTAGTAAGTCTTTCTTTGGCACAATATCATGATAAGAAAAAATCATTTTATATCTTGTTTTTTCCCCTCTGAAAAAAAACCCAAACATTTCCTTAAGCAGTGAAAGCTTATTTATAGTTCATGAGTATGATTTGATACCTGATGAGTCTAATTCTATCAAAATGTGTTATTCCAAACTAGGTGAAGTAGAGTCCCAGTTTAAGATCCTATGAGTCTGAATTCACCACAAAAAATTAAATAATAGGAGCAAGGATAATAAAGCAATCAAAGTTTTACTCAGCTCACAAATGTCAGTCACTGGTACGCCAAGTCAAATGCAACACGGGAAGGGTAAGCCTCAAGATCCAAGATGGGCCACCATCACTAAGTAGAAGGGAATGAAAGAAAGAGCTTGAAAGGAAGGGATCAAAGGGAAGAAAAGAAGTTTTGTCCCCTACAAACTCCCAAATTTATAGAGATTGCAACATTTATGGGATAGAATACATCTTCATTGGTCCACTTGAATCATACCCAGATCACATGTCCTGCATTGCTTGTCACAGAAAATCCTGAGCTTTCACTTCCCACCCCATTCTCTTGTGCAGAGAGAAGTTAAACAAAAAAAAACCAAAACCAAACACCCAACAAAACATACTTCCCCCCTCAGATAAAATAACAACAACCAAAAAAAACCAACTCAAACTATAACCACAGGTGCAAGTGAAAGACTGAAAAACAAATCTTAAAAAATATGAACATCTTCTGGCAAGAACCAAAACAATCTTACCAGCTACTGTAAGGAAAATAATTCCATCCCAGCAAAACCAGGACAGTATGTTTTAAAAATACCAGTGGTTTAAAATATAATGGATGCAAATGGGCACAATTTTTAGACACCTGAATACATAATCCTCATAATCTTTGTAATTGAAATGCCTAGCGTAGTAATTATATGAAATTAGTAAAAATTCCACAAAATTACCCAGTATTTAACATTAGCTATACTTATCTAGATATGTGTAATGTTTGATTCAGCTAGCCTGTCATTGAGCATTCTGTGATAAGTAATTTAGGATGTATACTTACATGCAAGCAAATAAGTGGCCTCAGGAGAATAACTCTTTTTATAGTTGCAAGTCTACAGCACAGACTATATGCCCAAACAAAAATATTGCAATTTTGATTGTTATCTTTCATTAAAAGCACTTCACAGAATATGCAGTTTGTACCTGCATTTTCAACATCAGAAGGAGAGTCTGAATAAGCACTATCTTGAGGTGACTGACTCCATCAGCTCAGTTAAGTTTGCAGGATCAGTGTTATCACCTTCCTATTGATGTATATCTGACTTGAACAAAGTTGTCACTGAACCTCATGTAACTATCAAGTATTTCACACAACCGCCTGGGACCTGAGCAAGGTTGTTTACTTCAGGGCTTACCATATTCCTGTGTTTTTCAAAACAAGTAAACACCACCTTATCCTACTCAAATGGTAATTTCAGAGAGAAGTCAAAGGACTTGCTCAGCTGTTTTATGGTGATAATGGTTTCTCAGGAAATACCCATTTAACGTATGTACATCTCAGTTGCTTCTCTCTTGGAATTTCTGGCAAGATAAATTGTCCAGAGTTTTATATGGCTCTTAATAGATTGTAGGCTTTCTTTATGGAAATATTTAGAGAGTTTTTCAGTTGGGTGACCACATTTGATGGACTTACTAGTACAACTAATCTGTCATACCGTAGTGAGTACGAAAGTTTAGTTAAGTATGAAAGTTCTTTGGTTTTGAAAGCATTCTCCACTTCTTTTTCATTAAATGACTACAGCAATGCTCCCAGTAACCATGTAATTTGGGTATCATGTATATTTAACAATCCTGTTTCAGCTGGCACAGTTATATTTTTCCCTTGTGTTTATGGATTAGAATAGTAAACATTTGTTTGTCTTGAATTCCTTTCATAAAGACTTATTAAAAAGGACAAAAATATATCCCTTGCCTGTTTATGATACATGATGTAGGAATTAACAGTACATTTCACAGCAATTTGAATTTGTTAAAATTGTTTAGGGCAATAATTCTGAATATGAATTTGATTTTTCAAGGTAGATAGTAGAGAGATAGTATCCAATGACATAAAGAGAAAACATACATGTACATTCTCTGGAATGCTTTGAAAAGTTCAGCCTTGACCATTTCTATTAGACCAATATTTGTGAGAAGATAGTTGTCTTTTGTTAATGGGTCATAATCAATATAGTCCCCATATGGGGTACAAAAGCTGCTTTTCATCCTTACAGTGGACTCCCTGACGAACTTAGCTTCAAATAGCATTTCCAAAAGGCACGGGTGGATATTTCATTGTTCCTTCTGTATTTATAGCTGTGGTATGAGAACTTCAGGAACCTGAGGCTCTGAGTTGGATCAAAGGGGCTAGTGTCCTTGCCAATCTGAACATTGTTAGTATTGCTTTGGAGCAGGAGCAATATCAGGTCTTGCTGCTGAATTAGGACTGTTGTTATTTTCTTTTTAGTTTGCTTGCGAAAGAAAAATGGCAGCAATTTTACTTTTCTCTGAAGGCAAATGTTACAATGTTTTTACAGTAACATGGGCAGGCTGAGTGGTCTCAAAGGTCTGTGAAGGAAGGAACGGATTTTGCTATTCAATTAACATTTTAGATTTTTTTTAAGTCTAATTACCTGCAAAACCAGAAAACCACAAAGTTAGTACAAACTTGGAGACGATGAATGACTATGAGCTCACATAAAGAATGACCTTAATGCACAGACCTTTTTTAAGTGCATAAAAAAAAAAAGGATGAGTTGAGTATCTCTCCCACCAATGTGCAGAACCCACTGAAAACTGGATGACTGCAAGTGACCAGTGGGATGTAACCCTCCAGTGACAGCACAAGAAGACGAGATTTCCAGGCTACATCAATACAGCAGTTCAACTAGCTGAGCATCTTAGTGATTTCAGCAGATCATGTTCAACACTGACCTGTACCTGATCACCCACAGGCAATACATGGACTAATGTGGCACCAAGTTAAATGTTAAACTGCCCACAATATCTTTCTAACTTTTCTTAGAATCTGAAACTTGAGGCAAGATACATGTATTTATTTGTTCTGAAAATACAACTTTAAAAAATCTACTGTAGCAAGAGGCACTGAGAAACACAAAGCCTCATTACATATATTCCATCAGTATGAATGTGTTCTGTAAGTCAGAGGGAACTGCTATCCCACTGGAATTAAGGCACTTTCAAGATTTTAAGCAATATGAAAACTGAAATGCTACAGATATCTGAATGAGTAATGACTGATCTTTTCTTCTTTTCTAATAAGGCTTACGTGGCTCAAACCAAATGTTACAAATCAAAGGTAAAGGAACCTTCGAGTCTTTTGGAATATATGGTAAGCACTGAAATACAGAAGAAAATACGACATATGGAAAAAGTGTTGCAGTGTAGGCATCTAAGTAGAAGAATAACTTACTTTAAACCATTCTTTCCTTGCAAATTCCCTGAAATGGACAGGCACTGCTATGATCACTGGTGATGCACTCTTCAGTACTATCATCCCACACTGGTACCCGTGCAGCTTTCCCAGTGAAACATTATAGTATCACAGTCCCCAGTTTTCTTCATAATTAAGACAGTAGTCAGGATGTCACTCATACAACTTAATTACCTGCTTCAGGCTAAAAGACAAGCCCTATAATACTCTGTTCAGAAATGTTAGAGTCAAGTTATTAGCCATAAAATTTAACTACAGCAGCTTGTCTGAATCTTTGCACACAGATGTTCACACTCAACACAGTTAAGACAATGGCAGATGCAACATACAGACGACAAACAAATCTTCATTGTTCCTTATCATCTCTTAAAACATAAAGAAAACCTTGCAAAATGAACTGATGCAAACCTGCTTGTGCAGGAGGTGGGAATCTCAGGCTTATATTATTTTATTGCTGTAGTAATGGATAATCCCACTAGAGTAAACAGAAACAGTCCCCTTAAAGAGGGATTGTGCTATTACATTACAATGCTGGGGAGGAATGGCGTAATGGAAACGTACTTTTCCACTCTGTTCCTCCTTGAACATCCAGTTGCCAATGGCCTAATTCTGTTCTGCATCCTGCTCAGTGCTGGAGGAGAAGGGAAACATAATGTGAAGTACACCAGTGGTAGTGATAGTCATATAAATCCAATTCTGATCATTATAGCTGATTTAGAAGACAAAGCTAGTTCAGATATTCCCAAAATTCTTATTCTTTACATATTAATTTTTAAAAATGCAAACCCCAGCAAGGATCGGCTCAACATGAACTTCTAAAGGTAAGGAACCCAGTCATTTCTCTTGGATATTATGGAAATCAGCACAAACTACAGAATAAATATTACATATCTTGAATGTCATTATTTTTATAGACTGTATTTGCCCCAGCTGTTTCAAAATAGAAAGACTCATGGCTCCAGTATTTCTTTGCGATTATACTGAAAAATTCAGAACACATTTTGTCTCAAGACTTTCTTCAGAAGACTTTCTTCCTGGAACAAGAACTTGACTTTACATCCTATCACAGCAAAAAATATGATCTTAAGCCATCTGTGAGAAATATATGCTTGCTTTAGTCCAGCTTTTTTCATTTACCACAGCTTCACATGACTTGCAGTCAAGTGATCTCCTTGAGAAAGGCTGTTTTCTGATAACAACAATATGGGAAGAATTATTTATATAGATTAAGTGTATCTCGTGAAACTCACTTTAGTTTAATATTAAACTTAATGCTTTATTATTTATGAATATCATTTGACCTCTTAATCAAGGCTCTATCAGATTAAAAAAAATACAAATCATTTCCTTTTCACTTGTTCTGCCCTCTTTTATCTTTAATCAAATGTGAACTATAGTACTAATTTACTGAATGTTCTTTTCCATTTCTTCATCTAAGGGTTTTAAGCCATATTGTTTAGGAAAGACAAGATGTTTCACTCTGGTTTGCTAGTCAAATTGTTATGAATCCCATAGCTTGTGAAGAATTACCACTCCAAATATTCACTTGAAACAAAATCATGTAATCTTACAAATGCAGGCTGATTGCACCATCATCTACAAATCTTCTAGACACCTGGTCCTGATTCTCCATCGCTTTGTACCTTGAGTCATCATCCTCAGTGACACTGAAAGCAAAGTGCATTTTAACATACAGCCATGGAGAACTGATCCAGAATTGCCATCATCCCTCTTCTGACGTGTAAATAGGAATGAGAAAAAATGGCTTGCCAGTCATATTAATCTGGAACAGGGGAGAGTGAAATCAAAACAGAAAGTGAAAAGAAGTTTGCAACAGAAACTTTTCGCAGAATGTGTTTACGTGGACTAATTTTTACACAGAGCACAAAGATGTGAAGATTTTGTTTAGGAATGAATGAAAGCATGCTTACACAAATGCACCATGAACATTGGTTCACCTCTGAAGAGGTTTTCATCAGCTGTTTCTCTATTTTCAATGGAAACATCAGAGATCCTCTATCTATTATCATCACATATGACAAGGTAAGTTAAGCTTCTTTGAATGAGATGCCAGTACATACCAGAAAGATCAAATTATTAATTACATATGTGGTGTCTACAGTACAAGTTTTGAAGGGACTTACAGATGTGCATGATTTGACTTTATACTTCAACATACATAAACCTCAGTGAAAATATTCAATAAATAAGATTATGCACTTCTTTAAGCATCTGCATTTTCAATTCAGCTATGTAAAAGTGTTTGTGTATATATATCTAGAGTTTAATTTATGTGATTTGGTTCCATACATGTTATAGTTTATATTATATATCT
>NW_010210249.1:0-1596 GCF_000695765.1 Mesitornis unicolor
GGCTGGCACAGGCCCCCCATGGCCCCCATGCACCCCCCAGGGATGGGACAAGGGGCACTGAGGGGGACAGGGCGGCTGATGGCTCCTGGGGGGACGCTGGCCACTGGCCTGGTCTGGCTCAGCCCCACGGTCACGCTGTCCCCTGCCAGAGGCCTTGTTGTCATAGTTACTGGTCCCCACCAGCACCCACTGGGTCCTCATCGGTCCGCACTGGTCCTTTATCAACAGCCACCTGGTACCCAGCGAGTCCCCATCGGTACCCGCTGGTCCCCATCACTGTCACACAGCACTCATTGGGTCCCTACCAGTGACCACAGGGCACCCACCAGGTTCCCATCAGCATCCATTGGTCCCCATCACTGTCACACAGCACCCACTGGGTCCACATCAGTCTCCACTGGTCCCTATCACTGCCACCAGCACCCAGTGAGTCCCCGTCAGTACCTACGAGGACCCCAGAAGCACCCACTGGGTCCCCATCACTGCCACTGGTACTCACTGGGTCCCCACCAGTGACCACGAGGCACCCACCAGGTCCCCATCAGCACCCATTGGTCTCCATCACTGTCACACAGCACCCACTGGGTCCCCACCAGTGACCACAGGACACCCACCAGGTCCCTGTCAGTACCTACAAGGTCCCCACTGGCATCCACTGGTCCCCATCACTGTCATACAGCACCCAGTGAGTCCCCATCTGCACCCACTGGGTCCCCATCACTGCCACTGTTACCCACTGGGTCCCCATCAGTGACCACAGGGCACCCACCAGGTTCCCACCAGCACCCACGGGTCCCCATCTCTGCCACCAGCACCCACTGGTCCCCATCACCCACTCAGCACCCACCAGGTCCCCACCACCTGACACGCGGTCCCCACAGCTGGTGGCACTTGTCCCCATCACCAGCGGTTCCCATGAGGCTGCCAGCCTGGCCCACGGCTCAGGGGGACCTCAGGGTGACCTCAAATCCCAGCCATGGGGAGGGGGACAGCACACGGTGACAGCCCCACAGCACAGGGGCAGAGGCCAGCGTGTCCCCTCCCACGGCCACGCAGGTGACACGTGCGTGTCACCCCATCCCCACCAGCCCGGTCACCTGGGGAAACTGAGGCACGGCGTGAGCAGGGGATGGAGGGGGAGTCATGGGGACAGTACCAAGCGGGTCCCCATCACCCGGTGTTGGGGACAGCCACCAGCAGCTCCAAACCCCACGGGAAGGACGCGACCGGCGGTGACCCGGGAGGTGCTGGCACTTGTCCCTGACCCGGGGACAGTCCCCAGGAGGGGACAGTGCCATGACCCTGGGAGGGACCTGGGACCGCGGGGGCCAGCAAGGCCGTGGGACTGCATGGGGATGGAGTTCACAGACACGGGTGGGGACAGGGGGATTGCTCCAGTGACGGAAGAAGCCACCGCGTCCCCACAGCCGGGGGACTCACGGCGCTGGCCCTGAAAACGTCCCCAGGTCCCCAAATCCGTGTCCCCCTGCAAAGCAGCACACGCGTGTGCACCAGCGTGGGTCCGTGCAAAGGCACACGCGTGAGCGGGTGGGGACCAAGGTGACGGTGACATCTGCCAGCGCGGGGGGGCCGGGG
>NW_010210250.1:0-1234 GCF_000695765.1 Mesitornis unicolor
CAAAACAAAACTGGAAGAGAGAATGGGAAAAATAGGTGAAGAGAGAAAAGTTTGTGTTGAGAAGGTCAAAGCACACTGGAATCCTAGTCTGCGTGCTTCCTAGGGGCCTGGAGCTCCAAAATAGAGCAAACAGTGGTCTGTTCTTGGGATCTTGGCTGGATGCATTCAAATCCCCTGCTTCAGGCACAAGCGACTCAGGGAGGGTGATCCTCTCCTTATTATTGGTGCTTTTAACATCTTATACACCAGGGGCCTGATTTTATGCTAATTTATGCTGGTCACCAACCAAGGTCAAATGCATTATTCCATGATAGGAGAATGGAAGGAGAGCTTAACCCCCTGGAAACCAACACCTATATGATCACTTCTTCAGTGCTTTGAAATAAGGTCACTGTAAACTGAGCAGTGATAGGGAGGGAAAACAAACAGAGCTCACAAAGCAGTGTCATTTCAGTCCTCAACTGACATCAGCTCCAGCAGGGCCAAATGACTCAGGAACTGGGCATGTATTTACATTCTGTTTATATTATCTCATCCACAGGGAAAGTTAGCACTGGCACCAAAGCAGGACAGAAAAGACTTCCTTTGTTGCTGATGTTCACACTAAGCGCCAGCTGAGATAGTCTGTTATGCTTATTTCTCCAGGCTAGCCAGGAAATTGCCTCATGGAGAACAGACAGGGACAGGCTGCAAAAGTTGTACTGAAGGTGCAAGCTTTAGGTCTGATTCCAGCACTGAATGTCTCCAAAAGGCTGGGGAAATTTAGACTCAGGATTCTGATTCAGCACTTCGTAAGACAGAGTTTGGGGTCCAAATAATGGTTTGGACCCACTTGCGACAAGCACTGGGGCTGTTCCAGTTTGGGTTTGTGCTTTGACCTCTCCAGGTGAAGCAGGACATGGCTGTCATTATTGCTCAATGCCCAGAGCAGAGGCTGCTTTACCCCAGGTTGCTCAGCTCAGAAAATGACATTTCAGGGTGGCTGCTCATAAACTTTAACAATGGTCAAACTCTGAGTCTTAGGACAACTTTGAAACAAAGGGCTCCCATTTCTACTTCTGTACTTAACTCATCTATAGGACATAAGCAGTAGCCTAGTAACAAGACAACAACCTTGGGTTCACACCTTGATTCTGTAGACCTTCTCGATGGCTTCAGGGTGCTTGCAGGAGGCTGCCAAAGCATACACAGTGTCTGTCGGGACCCCGCACACTGCCCCAGCGGTCCGCAGGTC
>NW_010210250.1:1265-2425 GCF_000695765.1 Mesitornis unicolor
TCAGGCCACTTGTGCAGTGGGACTTGGGGCAGATGCAGGGTGGATGATCTTCAGTGTCCTTCTTAGAGCTTTCAGCCTGGCAATAACCAGGAGGCAACAAATCCATTACAGTGGGAACAAGCATATGAAGCACAGGGTAGGACTCAGCCCACCCAAATGGAGGTATCTCCCTTGATAGTCAAAGGGCACTTCTAGGGATGATGCACCTAAAGTAGGTGAGGTGAGTTACAAAGCAGAAGTAACTATTTCTGTCGCAGTAATAAAGCCAAAGAAGGTAGCTCAGGTGTGGACACTTGAACTGCCGATGCCCAAAATTACAGGAATCCCAGCCAGCACAGTGTCTGCTTCCTGGAGAAATAACTGCTCTCCACAATGACCTAAGGAGACTTCTAGGTAATCTTAAATCCAGAGGAACTTAAGTAAGATCAAGTTTCAAGTGAAAGTAAGAACAAAGACCCTGGGATATCCCACCTGACCATCACACAAAGAAAATATCTTACTGTGAACAGAGGGGGTCCCATCATCATGAGATCCTTCCCAAACATGTTGTTTGCCAGTGATGCTATTGCTCCGTAGAAGCAGATGATGCTGAAGATGCTTAGCATCACAACTGGAAAAATAATGCAGAGAGTCAAAAGCAGGAAGGGTGATGAGAGAGTTTTATTTTCTTCTATGCCTCATGACTTCCCAGCATTGCAAACTTGGTTCAGCCTTTCCTGTCATGCAACATTTGCAGTCCAGCATATTTGTGGGTCTAAAAATTTAAGGCATTTCCAAGGTTGCCTACCTGTGTCTTTTGCCATATGCTTTTTTTTTAACCTGGTGGAAAAACTTCTACAAAGCATCTTGCTAAAACATTCCATGTATTTACAAATAAAATTATCGCTTGCCGCAAAGCCAAAGCTCCAACAGAACTACAGCCATTCACACCAGTGGCAAGCTTCATTCATCCCAAATCTCAGCTCACTGAACAACTACCAGAAAGTAAGACTGTACAGAACCTGAGGAGCTTGTCTTGATCCAGCTGTGTCAGCCACACGTAAATGTTTATTAGGAAACTGAAGGACCTGGGGATTACATGAGGAAAGATTTCCTCCTCCAGTCATAAACCTGAGAGGCTCAGCATCTGTAGCTGACACAAACCAGTCTTCTAGGGAAAG
>NW_010210250.1:2456-4061 GCF_000695765.1 Mesitornis unicolor
TCTGCTTTATTTTCTGCATGCTGAGCTTGTGCAGAACATTGCTCCCCAAGCAGGGACCCACTCTGTGAGCGAAGGTTTGAGGACCAAGTTCACCTAAAACTCACTTTCAAATGGCAACGGGAGGTTGTCCAATGTAAAGAGCAGAAAACAAATGGTCAGGAGCTCCATTGCAAGGGTCAAGCAGAGAAGCACCACATTGAAAGTAGCAGCTGTGAAAAATAAATAAAAATAAGAGGGACCCACATCAGTGAAAGGCCCATAAAAATGGGTGTGAAACAGCAGAAGAGTTCCTAAATCAACTTAATCTTATTTGATTAAACTGAGCAGTCCATTATGTGACTTCACTGTTCGTGGAGGAACAGAGAGGTACGTCCATAGTTTGTTCAGCCCCCCAGCTCCCAAGAGAGAAGTTGCAAAACCTTTATTCTGCCAGGACCCTGTGCTCACTTGGAAAACACTTCTCAGGCAGCCAAGAGAATTCTGATTTACAGCAGCTGGGCTGGAGGGTGACTGTGGATCTATGCCAGCGGCCCCATCTGTCTAACACTTTGACCTTATTTGAACCTTTTATTTTCTTTGAATTATTCTGCTGTTCCCTTATGACTATTTCTTCTAAGCCCAACTCAGCTTCTGTTACTCACCATGGGCAAAACATTTAATGAATCTTGACAGAGAAAGCTGAGACTTTTGCATCTCACTTTTGCATCTCCACCACAGATGCGATTAATGGTCTGACCCCAAATACCTCTCAATAAACAATCACATGTGGTACTGAGACTTACCTAAAACAATCAAAAAAGCGTTGAGTACCAAAAAGGCAATAGAACCAGCAGTGAATCCTTCGCTCTTCCCCGCACCAATGTTCACCAAGTAGCCTGAAATAGGACCAGCAGATCTGGTTGTGAGCAAACTGTTAAGTGCAGTGTAACAGGAATAACGTATCTGCAGCTGGAATGATTACAATTCAAACTAATTGATGGTGGCTGCTATGAAGAAAATCTACCACCCGTTGCTTCTGCAATGCAAAGCATCTAAGGTATTAGCTGAAGAACTGGTGATGGTTATCCAAAAAAAGC
Source organism: Mesitornis unicolor (assembly GCF_000695765.1). Taxonomy (NCBI): domain Eukaryota; kingdom Metazoa; phylum Chordata; class Aves; order Mesitornithiformes; family Mesitornithidae; genus Mesitornis; species Mesitornis unicolor. The sequence goes on from NW_010210250.1 coordinate 3,533, forward strand.
TGATGATTTTACCCCCAGCTTGTAATAAACAGGGTCTGGCTGAAAGCATTAATAGCTTCTTGCCACAGCTTTTAAGCAATAGCTTTAACTTTCCCCACAGGTGCTCATTTTGATGGGACCTGGCATGGTAGGCTGTACAAATGCTGCCCACCTGGGGCTTAATAAAGCTTTTTAAAGTCCAGGTTCATCATTCTGAGATCTTCTTTCATTTGTGACCAACTAAGAGAAGGTTGCATCTCCAAGGTGGTCATACTTCCAGAAGGCAAGAAATCCTGCCAGGAGCTGGACAAAGCCTCCAATCAGGATGAGGTGGACACCTGAGGGACACATGAAGAGGTCAGGTAGGAAGCAAGCCACAAAAAAGCTTGAGTTGCAGAAAGCAGTGCTCCCCCAGGCGCGGGGAGCCCCCCCACCACGGGTCCTACAGAGCAGCACTATGGCCTCTGTCTTCCTCTCTCTCCCCAGCTCTATGAGCCTTGGTGTGTGGCCACTGAGCCCCTTGGTGTGCTCAGTATGGTGAGCATGTCCA
>NW_010210251.1:0-17608 GCF_000695765.1 Mesitornis unicolor
GGGCCCCTCAGCCGGGTGCTGGCGGCGGGGCACTCATGGCTTAACCGGGTCTGTGTATTTCAAATACGTTATCTCTAGACGCGTACTATGGAACTGAACTGTGGTTTGAATTTTAAAAGGGATATCAGAGAGAAACTGGGCTAAATTAATAGGATTAAAAGTGCATGGGAAGAACTTTGCAGCCGATGTTTTTCATGAGGTAAAAAAAGCACACACGCACGTTACATGTGATATAACAAGTAAGTCAGCCTTCACAAGCCGTTTTGATGTCGTTTAGTTATACTTGGAAAAGTAAACTGAAGAGAAAATTTTCTCCTAAACTCTGACTATAGATTTCCTAATTTTGCTACAGCTGTGTTGTAAATTTTTCAAAAGAGTTTTTTGTATTAGAGTTTTGATGTTTTCCCAATTCTGTAGATTTTGCGAGCTCAGGATTTTTTCAGAGTACTTAACACATTTGTTTTATACTAGGTCCAGAGAATACAGATATGCTTAAAAAAATACAGTATTCTTGCTGAGACCAGTTTTGTATATTTGCCATTCAGTTCCATGAATTTGTCAAGACTTACGGTAAAATCCTGTGAAGCTTGGAATGCTCATGCTGATTACTGTTCAATCTGAATTAATGACTGAAGAAATAATACTGATTTTCACTTTTTTTTTAAAATGCAAGTTTTTCCTTTGTAATAGCCTTATGTGGCGTCTGGTTTGTTTCTCCAGTTTGTGATGACTGGATCGTAAGAGGGAAAACTGATTTTAGAAGTAGTCATTAAACTTGCTTAAGTTTAATTCTTTTTAGTAAGCACCCCCCATCACTATAGTAGTGTTTCTAGCTGTTTTAATGTGTCTTGACCAAATTACAGGTCTGTTTCTGTGGTGCACATAGACTGCCAGTGCTTTTAGAAATGAAATATGTTGCATACTGTTATGGAGTAATACAGGATTTGCATTTCATGGGAACTTGATTGTTAGTGCCTGCCAGATGCATTCATTCAATGTGTATGTGGTTGCTCCCAAAGCTTGTAAGCCATATAAGCTAGAGGAGAAGACCAGTTTCAGTGTGCTGTATCAAAATAAATTTAAAAACCCTGATTGTCTCACAGATCAAGAGATTTTTATACAAATATTTAGAGCATTGGTGCCTCACCGTTGCTGCTCCACAGTGTGCTTTAGATTCTTTAGAGGTTGGCACTGTACTTCAGTATTGTCATAGACCAGAGGCTAAACAATGGAGCTTCCTTACATGTTAGATTGCCACTGAAGTCCTTTTTGGTTGTGTTCATTGTCTGGGAAGAAGACAAAGAAGGTGGTGGAAACAGAGAAGACTATAGAATGCTTAGTTGTAAAGGGAAGGTTAAACGCTCTTTAGGTCATAATGATCATATGTAGCAACATCGTCTAGAAACAAAAGGAGAATTAAAAATAAAATGTTGTTAGTTTTATATCGTACAACATGTCTGCTGAGATAGCATCAGCACAGAGTTATAAAGGGATAGTTCAGTTAATTGGAGGCTACTCATTGGTAGCACTTTAGCTGTGTTTTCAGTCCTATACATGAGGTAAATATGTCTAAGGGAAGTGGAAAAGATTACACACAGAGGCAAAAAAATTAAAAAGCTGAACATTCAGAGTATGTGAACAATATGATTCTTAAAACAGTGTCTGAAATTAGTATGTTCCAAATGTAGATTATTGAAAGGTTTGTATTAACGTCTGACGAGAAGTAGGCTGTGATTTCACATTGGTATTTGTGAGTCTAGAATTATTTCTTCGTATTGGATCATGTTTAACTACAGCTATATGAGTTGAACCATCAAACCACCAAGAATAATCTTGTGGGCGTTAACAGCAGCCATAAAATCATTAACTGGTTCAGTTACCTTTGTGGGGATTTATGCTTCCAGTTGATGTAAAGGAGCTAGCAGTATATTGCTGTGGGTTCTGTCTCTCTGAGTCTCTTATTAGTGTAGGAGATAACGTGCAAGTCTGATGTAAACTGTAAGCATAGTAAATATCTGGGATCTTTTTTTCTTTTATTCTGCTACATCAATTGCTTACCAAATTGCACTTACATTAGTTCGGTGGTGTTAGCCAAATGTGGGAAAATCTAAATGGCAACATGTTGGCCAAGAATGGGACTCATGTTTTCTGAGTGAAGTAACACTAGGTGTAGTAAAGGTTGGCTTAAAAATGTTAATTATTAATAACTCTGATTAATTAATAAGCTCGAAAGTCTTACAATAGGATGTGTAGAACACTAACCTTGATCAGCTTACTGGCTATAAGTAAATGGCATTTTTTGTCTTTTAAAGGAAATTCGACATAAATCCAGTGACTACCCTCATAAGGTTGCAAAATATCCAGAAAACAGAAATCGAAACAGATACAGAGATGTTAGTCCTTGTAAGTATCTTTTCTGTAATTACAGTACACTTTCCAGACTTTTTACTTAGCTGGTTTACTAATAAATCATGGTCATTGTAGGTTTCGTATTTTGTTTATTTCTGTAGGCTTGTATCCTACAATAAATGCATTTTTATAATGCATACACAAATGGCTATACAGAAGGGAGAAAAGTCTTCTGGTTGAACTCATTGTGCTGAAGGGTGAATGAGAGATAATTGCAAATCATAGCTAGTATATAGGTAAATGTTTGTGAGCTGCAAAGTAATACTTTTCTCATAAGGAAATTGTTTAACATCACTTTATCTGTCGTTACAAAAACAACATCTGCTGAGTATAGAAATTAAGTTAACAACCCTTGACTAACAGTTTCCTTTTGGACTAACTGATTCTGCATGTTTTTAAGAACATGTGGATAAATGCCACAGGATTTCTACTGTTGCGTAAAAAAATACTTGAGATTTTGTTCTTTTTCTCCTTTTTGGAAGAATGTATGCATAAAGTTGTTTAATTTTCTCAATGCAAGTAGATATGGCATGGAGTGCTTTGTATTTTACTAACTAACATAAAATAGTCTTTGTCACATAATGAGCTTGTATCTCATGTGAAAGTGGCTTTATTTTTTTTTACCAGCTATTTTGCTGCTGACGTGTTGTGGACTTTTTTCAACAGCATTTACTTTAGAAACTGCAATCCAAAATTATTATAAAAAGACATGTATGCAACAGATTACCAATATGTAGTTATAGCTGGAGAAATCTATTGTAAATCACTTCCAAAAAGACTAGGAAATAGATTCAGTACAGTCTTAATTTTTCTACGAAATACTGAAGTTGGAAGAGGTTAAATGTTTGTGTATTCTTTAGTATGATTTAGTTTCCCAGAGCACCAGAAACTCATAAAAGTCCTGTTGCTAGATCTAGAATTTTTGAAGGGTTGCTGGCATATTAGGGCTTTTTGTTTGAGAGCATAATCTGAATACCATTGGTAAGATTTGGAGAAGTGCTGAACTCCTTGTTTCCAGTTGAAAATTGTGGTAACAGCATGTGCATGGCACTTCTCAAAATTACACGGAAAGGGTCTTGAATTGAGTCATGCTGGTCAGATGCAGCGCTGCCAGAACGTGAACTTTAACTGTGTATTTGCACCAAGTGGATCCAGTCTGGCTTAATGCTGAATCTCAGTGCTGTACTCTGATGAAACTCAACTTAGGAGTGTACAGCCCCTCTACAGTGTCTGCATGGCATTCCCTGCTATAGTCTGTTTGAGAAATGTACAGCTCTGAAGAAGACACCTCAAGCTGGTCAAGGTTTGCTAACTTCCACTGTACCCTCAGCAAAGGGAGATTGGCCACTGCTGGACCTTTGTCGATCTGTGCAGAGGTACTTCCATGTCCCAGGTTTGCTGTCCTGTTACAGCACAGCATTCTCATCTTACTGGTGGTAAAATAGATCATGTTCTGTTCACTTTCTGTTTTGTACCTAAATTAGGATGAAGGTTGTAAGGAGAGAAGGCAGGAAATTAGATTTGAACCCATGAGACGGAAGTTCTATTCCCAAGTCAAATATCCTGTACCTATATTCATGCATTTACCATTTCTCCCATCCATGGATGTAATTTCTTAGGCACTACTGCAAAGAGAATGGCAAATTACCTTCAACGCATTTGTGCTTTTCTTTCTTTTTAAAAAGAGTGTTTCTAAAATAAATAAATCAAAGCATCTATTAGTGTCTGCAGTAGTATTTTAGAGGTGTTAGTTGTATTCATCTCCTGTAGTTCTTTTGTAGAATTTTTCCTTAATCATGGCATGCGTTTTACAGTAGTGAAGAGCACCAAACATCCCTGCCTTGATCATGGCAAAGCCTGCTTCCAAAATGCTTGTTTAGTGAGGAGGAAATTAATTATGTGATTGTATTAGTCCCTGAACTCTGTGCAAGAGCAGAGAGACAGAGATGAAATCTAGTCTTGAAGTAGTACTTGGGCTCAGGAAAGGGTTAGAGTCATTACATGGTACTTGACATGATGTATAACATGATGGCTGGACTAAGATGGTGGACTTTGAGGCACGTCTCAGTTTTTAGCATTTATGAAAGAAAGAAGGTTTGAATTGGGGCACCAAGATAGCCTGCACAACTGAGCACTATGGGCAAGGCTGTATGAGAACAAGAGAAAAACACTGTTTGAACTAGTCCCTTTTGGTTTTTACATGTGTGTTTTCAAATGTGCCTCGTAGTTGTTTCTGTAATGATGGTGAGAGACCTAGAAGGGAATATATGATAAGTAACATTCCAAGAGAGCAGCACCCAAATTTCAAAGCAGCTGGGGTAAAAGCTGTGGCGAACACATCTACTCATGGTGCGTGTATGTAAGGAATTGGCATTGCGGAAGTGCAAGACGACTGTCTTACAGAATCTTAATATCTCAGTCTTTTGCTTTGCAAGTCTTGCTGCTCTTTAACAATGTTTAAGTGAAAAGCAGGTGATAATACAAATTTTCTAATAGTCAAAGGCCTTCAGAACTAGCAGTTAAACTTTGAAGATCTAGCTACTTAAACATATCGTAAGACATGAGATACAATTTGATGAGAATGTTTTATTTCTACATAGCAGTCAGAAAATGATTTGTTAATCTAGAGAGCAGCCAAGCTGGTCTAAAATCTGAGGTGGTATGAAGAAGTGCAAAGATTATTCTATCTTATGGAAAAAAAAAAATCAATTACAAGTGCAGGAAAAAATGCTTTGGGTTGGTTTGCCCTGTTTCAACCATAATACACAGGACAGGTACAGTGAAACCAGTTTGTATCCGTTGCATACATTTTGAGGTAACAAATGATTTCTGTTAGCTGGTAAAGGCTAATCATCTTTGCCCATTGCATTTGAGTTTCCCGTTGTCTCCAGTTTCATAAATATTTTTGTTAGTGTCCTATTTTGTTGGCTAAGAGCTATGGTGTGAGTAAGTTTGGTTGGGTAAAAACCCTCAAGAGTTACTGCCTAGCCAAAAAAAATAGCGGTATAGCAGTTTGGTATTAATCTAGAATAGGGAGAGGAATATTTTGGCTATGTAGTACTATTGAAACAGGAAGTTAATCTGAAGTAAGTTTGGTTTGACAGCCAGTCATTTCCTGACAGATGAAACCATTTCTCAGAAAACATTGTTAAGAAGAAAATAGCTTGTGAGATTATTCTTCTTTATTGATAAATTCAACAAAACTTTAAAATTTCTGTTAATTACTTTCCTCCTTAATCCTATCCTTAGTTGATACCAGAGGAGTCTAGTGTCTCAGATTGACTGTAAACACCTTTGGAGATCTGCTTACTGTGTTCTCAGATTTAGAGGCAAGAAGGAAATCCCCTCAGCAAAATTGGCAGGATTTTTTTTTCCTTTTGCTTTTGCAGGGTAGATGGGTGGCTGTGCAGTTTTATCTTTAGCCTTCCTTTGTAATCTTGAGTCATCTGAACATTTTCGCCTGATAGATAATGTTACTGTTGGAGGATCTTGAGAGATAGTGATTTATCTTATTTTCTTTCTGTGGCTGTTTGTAGACTTTGTGTTGGACCTTTCAACCACAGGCTTACAGTTGTCAGAGTATATACCAGGGAGAGGGGAACATGAAAGGGTATTGTGCTCTACAGGGAACAGAGTTGGAGCTGACGTGGATGGTTTTGTATGTAGTGCTGATTAATTATCATTGCGAAAATGTTCCCATTCTGTCCTGTATTTCGAGTGTATGTGCTGAGAACAGGGAGATGTTGCGTCCAAAATAAGCCTACTGCACTTCTAGTTGTCCATACTGGAAGCTGACATTGATGATTTTTATGAAGTTATCTAATGACTCTCTAAAACATCTTGTTACCAGAAACATGGTATAAATAAAATCAACATGCTGCTTTTAGAGATACTTCTTTCTTTGGGGTTGGGGAAGAGGGGAATTTCATAGCACATACTGATCTAAACTTTATTGTATCTTTTTTTTTTTTCCTCGCAGTACTGCTTAAAAGAATAAGGTTCATGTGCAGTAGCTATGCACGTATTTCAGTTCTGGCCTAGGCTATGATTGATACGATGACATTCATTGCGTACAACCAGTGGCAGGGTGAGGAAAAGTCACTGTGCCTTCCCTTTGCCTTAGGCTACCTCTGAAACTTGGCACTCTAAGTCTAGTGGCAGAGTATTGTAATTTGAATGATTTAGCAGCTCAGATAGACTAGATTTAGATTAGTGAAATGAAGAGGATTTGTTGGCAGGCAGGAAAGGGTCAGACTAGGTGATTGGGATGGCTTATGGCTACATGTTTTATTTATGACTTTCTTTTAATCCACTAAGTAGCATCTCAACCTCCTTTGTTGCTAATAGCTCTGTATTTGGGGAGCCAGAGTCATCTCTTGGATAAAAGATAATTTTTAAGTTGTGCGGTGGTTTCACTTCTAGAAACGCAGTTGTTTTCAAATAAAAACCTTTCAGTAACCAGCTGCAAGAACTGTATGATGTAAAATGCCAAGTGTTTCTTATCTTGGTTTTAACTGCATATGTCACTTTATTTTTAGCAGGGAGTGGGCAAATTCATATATAATGTGAAATCTTGGCCTTAATTTGAGTGTTGTCAGTGATATCAGTGGGACAGGGTTTTGCTTGAAGTGGGTAATAAGAGTTTGCTTATCTCAGGGTCGTTCTGGGAGTAGTTTTCTTCGTGCAGGAGCCAGAATGAGAAGCATTTTTAAGGTTTCCACTTCCTTTTCAAGCTGCATAGTTTGTTGAAATAGGGGAATTAGCACTTCAGAAAATGAGTACTATATTTTAGCTGTTGTGAGCATGGCAACATTTAAGATAAATCTTTAAGATAAGAGTTAAGATAGGTTTATCATTCGTATAAATCTGAAGTACTTTGTACTGGAAATAATTTACATGTGGGATATATGTTACAGCTAACTCACTGTCAAAAGTTGGCTTGCTTCATTTAATTCAGAAGAGCAAGTCAGAGCTTGACTGAGATTTCCAGGTCATTGTGTCCTTCAGGAACCCTTTCTCTTGAAGGGAGGAAAATCGATATGTTCTAGTGGCTTGCTTTGTCCTGTGGAGTGGATGCCAGTGTATTTGTAGGATCGCCTCTGCTTTAGTTGGAGAGGAGGAGGAAGGCTGTCTATGCATAGAAGTAGTTGTTAAAGGGCCTTTAAAAAAACTCAGATTTTATTTGTCATATTTACAAAGCAGAATTTATTAGAAGGAAAAAAATAATGCAGAAAATGTGTGTAAGGATTACAGTCAGAAACCTCATTAGAGCCTCTGCAGTTATCTCCTCCTGGCAGCAATACAGCAGCTGCTGCTGGGTGATTAAACTGTTAACAGCGCTTGCTTACGTCATCTTTCCGAGAACACTAGTACCGGTATGTGTGATTTACTATAACAAGATCTTAAGTTTTTCCTGTTGGCAAATGACATGTAATATTTACAAAGGTCTTGGTTTCTCTCCAGTAGAAACATTTCAGATAAAGTGATACATGAAAGGAAGGAGTAACACTTTCCTATCCAGTCAAAATAATACAAAGAGATATACTTTATTTAAAAATGCACATGTGTCTCACTTTTACTGTTTCTTGGCTTTGATAATATTTTTTCTTCATACAGATGTATCATAAATTGTTTTAAGACTCCTGAAAGTCAAGATGGTGTTGCCTTACAGCTGGAATGCTAATGAAAACACATGAAACCATAACTTTCTCATACTTTAATATTAAAAATAGGTTTTCAGCATATTTCTGTTCTGTTTCTCTGCACATCTGTATGTGACTGCATATAAAAGCTAGCAGCTAAAGGAGGTAGGATAACAACCCCAAATCTCAATCCTTCAAAAAAAAAAAAAAGTAATTTACTGTTGACATTTTCCCTTGAATCCAGCAAGATCCTCTTTAACAGTTGCCAATAGCAGATAGATGAGGGAGAGTATAAAGGCGCAGATCAAGATTTAGTAAATTTACTTTTCCCAGATTTCCAAACATATGGAAAGTATTTATAAAATCATATGGGTGGTCCATAGAAGAAGATTCTAATTTGGTAACTATTTTTTTATTCCCATCAGCTTTTTGCCTATCTGGGGTCGTATTCATGAAGTTCTTAGATAAACTGTGTGATTTAGGGACTTATGTCAGAGTTCAGCTATCATAGTTGCACTGAATGGGATGCTTGGTAGTTGCTCATGGATTTTGTGCATTTACCAAGATGCTTGTCAAAAGGAAATTGGCCTTTTGGTGTGGGCATGAGAGAGGGAGAAGTGGGCTGACGTTTTTTTAACAACAGCTGTGCCATCAGTGTGCACCTCGAATGAGTTTTGTGGGTTAGACCAGGTGAATGTAGATTAAAAATTGACATTGCACCGTAATTCACACTCAGCTCCGTGGGTTTCTTTATAGAACCTCTTCCTGAATGTGTTGAAGTCTCTTAAATTCATTTTAGTTGGCTATTTTTTATTTATTCTTCTCGTAAACAGTCTGTCTAGCCAGTTGAGCTTCATGGGGTTTGTAGTCAGTTGGTTCTCATTTCCTGGCATGCAGCTGTGTACAGATTTTAAACTAAAAATGCTGTTTATTTAATACTTTTCTAATAAATGGCTGAAGGATTACTTACTGTGAACAAGTCTGATTACCTAAATGTCTCCTAGAGGACAATAAATCAGATACTAAAAGGTTCTAGGAACAGCCACAGCAGCTTTTTATTATGCCGTGTTTTAGTATGACAGTCTGAGAATCTTTCTCGTATTAATGTTAGAATTTTAAATGGACTCCTTTGCTTGCCTCCGCCATAAATAGGAGAATCATCTGTCTTCCATGTGTAATTGTGAGTGACTGAAGCTGTGCAATTAGATTAGATTTCATTTAATTGGAAGATTAATGATAAATAGGTTCATTTTCGCATGTACCTCTTCTTTAGTATTTTTAATTTGTATAGTATTAAACAATAAATTACAGGAAAAAATAAATTGCTTGGTTTGAAGTATTACAAGTAGATACTTTTTTGGCTGTGTGACTGTAACTTTATAATTCTACCTCAATGTATAAAACTTGAGTTCACCAAAAATCTTGGCATTCTGAACTTTAGGGAAACCATGCAGCGGAGTGATGTGGTGTGACAGGACAAGAGTGCAGCCTGGTGTGGGTTGCGGTGCTGTTGTATTAATGAAATGCAACTGTTGAGGGATGACTGTGAGCATCTTTTGGCATGTGTGGGAAGGTTGTTTTATTTGTTTTTTTTAAAAAGAAAACTGGGTATTTGAGTTTCCTGAGCAGCTTCTATTAGTAGCTGCCTGAAATTACTCTGATGGTGTACTGAGGGGAGAAGGAGACAGGCAGTTACCGTCGTTAACATGAGAAATTAGTTTCATGTATATTTGTAGTTTGTCGTTTGGTTAGTACTCCAGAATTTATTTCAGTTTGCTTGTCAAACCTAAGCTTGCCTGTTAGAGAGTATTTGTCAAGATGGATGCATCATTAGTTCTTCATTTTCTTTGAATTTTAGATGATCATAGTCGTGTAAAACTGCAGAACGCCGAGAATGACTATATCAATGCCAGCCTAGTGGTCATAGAAGAAGCCCAGAGATACTACATTTTAACACAGGTAAGTAGTCCAATTACTAGGTGGTTAGTAATTGAGTGAGAATCTGGAGGAGAGGGATTTGTACAGTCATAATTTGTGTTTGAATGGTTCCTTGTCTCTTAATTATTTATATCTCATACTAACTCCCTGCTTGATCTAGTTGTGAACACATTATTTTATATTTTAAGAAAAATCTAAAGGGAATATTTAAGTATAAATAATCTGCTGCATATACAGCTTTTCAAATATCTCTTGCACTTTTGTTCACTTCTTTTGGAAATTGCAGTGATACTTTACCCCTTATTTAATCTTGTATCTTCTGAGCTTGCCTGCCAGTGCCTTTTCTTTTAACAGCACAATAGTATTGATGCCCAAACTGAAACATCTCTTCCCTGAGTTCTTGCTGTTCTGTTGTTTGATTTAAAAAAAACCTCAATCAGACAACTTTTAAGTACCGCAATGATCTGTGCGGTGTGGTTACTTTCTTGCTTGTCATTTCTGCCTTTAATTTGTTTAAACTTTTCAGAGGAAGACTTCTTCCTGTTTCACACGGTGAACTGTTTAACTGTGTTCAAACACTGCTTTGCCTATACGTTCTCACACGCTTTTTTTTAACTATGCAGGGTCCACTACCTAATACATGTTGCCATTTTTGGCTAATGGTATGGCAGCAACAAACCAAAGCAGTTGTCATGCTGAACAGAATTGTTGAAAAAGAATCGGTAAGTAATATTAGACCTAAAGTTGTTAAGTAAGCCACATAGTTTTAATACAGTTGAACAATGTCTGATTGTTATGTTAAAAGAACTAACAGACTTTCTCAGTGGCGTATGGCATAACATGTATTTAATACAATATCAAAGTGATGCCAAGACAGAAAATTCAGTTTAGTGAACACAGCTTCTAATAAATACACATCCATAATGGTAAAAGTAACGTCCTGAGAAAGGAGGATGTACAGGTAAAAATAAGAGGGAGTAAAAGCAGTGTAAGATGGTCTAGAAGAAAATGGAAGGTGGGAGAACAAATTTGAATTCAAGTATCTTTAGATTATTTCTTCTAGATCTAACAGAGTAGTATATTTGTTATATAGTGATCTTAACCATTCGTAATGACAAAGACAAGCTGCTGCCCAGCAACTGTCAAACTGATCTGGTTATTTTTGATTCTTTGCAGCTGACAGTATACGTGCAGAATACACCACTCTTGTGTTATGATGCAGTTTTTCTGCTGATGTGCCTAAACCCATCTTGTATTTTAGTTATAATGCATGCATTTATATGCATTTATGTGCATGCATAAACTTCATCTGAAGTTTATGGTTTTTCTTCAGAGTAGACTCGTTAGTGAAAAAGATTTGACTAGTCCGTTAAAGAGTCACTGATTTTCTTATGCAGAAATTTTTCTACAGAAAGTTTGAGTGCTGGGCAAGAGGAATAACAGAAAAGGAAGGGACCGTTCTGCATTGCTTTGTTAGTTCATTCTTTTGTTCAGTAGTTTCTTCCAGTGTTCAGCAAGCCTTGGGAAAACTGGATGTGTTACATCAGTTATTAAATGTGCTGGTGTGCACATCAGAAACGGAGTGGGGAAATGCTGTTGAAATAGCTGAGTCAAGATCTCTGCTCACTGTAGAGAACTAGAGAGGGGAGAGGGAGAAAGGTTAAGGTGTATTTCAAAACGTGCTAGCCCTGCGGTGAAAGAGCCTACAGAGATAAAGCTGAAATGCATAATAGCCATTAAAACAGCTGTAGTAACTTGGCTGTAAACATTATTGAAAACAAACTGAGAGCAGGTACTTGAGTCTACTGTATTGAATAATGGGGTCTTAGAATCTGCGTATGTGGAGCTCAAGATACTAGCATACTTAACTGGATTTTTTCCCTCCTCTTTTTTTTTTTCTCTCACCTTTAAAAAAATAGGTGAAGTGTGCACAATACTGGCCAACAAAAGAAGAGGAAGTCATGACATTCAGTGAAACAGGTTTCCGTGTGAGGCTAGTATCTGAAGACATCAAATCCTATTACACAGTACATCTACTGCAATTAGAAAATATCAACGTAAGCTTTTCTCAGTCTGTATAGCTCATACTCCTGGGCTTAAGTATGTAATGAAAACCGTTTTAGCATATTGTCACTGCAGGTTTGATTGAGCTTTTATACTGAAAATTTTAATGCACTTTGCTTCTCATAATTTTTAAGATGTATCTGTGGCATATAAGCAAGTGAGATAGCTGAGTTAATCTATACGTTAATAGAGATAACAGCTTGAGAATTTTTATACTTATTTCCATTTGGCAGTACCTTAACATGCTGAATTGTAATTGATGGTAGTGGTGATTCTAGGAGGAGCTGTAAGAAATACCCTAAAGGGAGGAACCTAGGAGTTGAAAATTCTGATTTCCCTTGAATATCAGAAATCAGACTTAGTAATAACTTTTTTTTTTAAATGGAACTTTAGTTTTCCATATAATTTAGTCCAACTACCTTAAGTTTTTGGGGGGAGGGGTGATTACCACCTGTAGACAGGTAACTTTTATCTCCTCTTGCTTACCTCCCCTTTTGCTTCACAGGACCAACCATCCTTTTCTCTTAAAAATTAAGCACTTTGACAATTTAATCAAGTTAAGCTCAAAAAAATTGTTCCTGGCCTGAGCTTGGGTTGGAATTTGCTGCTTCTGTTTCAGAGCTGAAGACAGGATTGAAGAGCTTGTCTGTTTGTTCCAGCTATGTCTTGTAAGATATTCTCTCTCCCTATAAATCTTGCCTTATATTAATTGAAAGTGCTAGTATGGCAAGTTTTATTCGAGGTTGTCTGTCAATGGATTTGGGAAAGGAAAGCTTGAAGATGTTCCTTTGCATGTTGTTTTACACAACTAAACATTTTCATACTTGGTCAACATTAATTGAATTTATAGTAACTATTAATGGTACTTTGAGATAACGTTTGTTATTTTGAAACCTCCCTCATGAGATCAACATGATAAAACTTTACGTGTTGTTCCTTGATATATTCAGTGTAAGAAGAGTTTTAGATGAAATTCTCTCCTACTGACCTGAAGAATTTCTGTTTAGTTGTTTGTTTATTGACAGCAAAGGCAAGGAAAAGAGGAGTAGTGCTTGCAAGCTTGTACCTGAGAAAGAGTAACTTCCTTTTTGGAAAGTTGAGTCAAATTTTTCTAACTACCGAAAAGGCTTTGTGGAATTGTCTGGCTGATACTGGCCCCTAATCTTAAACTTTCTGCTTTCAAAGGATGCAGTTTTCATGATATCTGTGTGTTTGGATGCAACATTAGGTAGAAAATGCAGAAATGCCTTGAGGAACAGCACAGCATATACTGTAGTAGACTTCTGAGGTGGAGCTATTGAGCTCTTAAATTTTTGGGGTAATGCAGGCCCATCAATTTTGTATGGAGTTTCTGGTATGTCATGTAAATCAGTTTCACAAATACGAAGCAAACTTACTGTACTGAACTTTTATTTTAATTCCCTAGCACTTCTATAAGGCTCCAGGAATATTAACTCCAAAGAATATTTTTAATATAAACCAGCTGCGAGAAGTAGCACATACCTGGTTACTCAAGCAGAAATACGCCATAGTTTCTAGAATAATGCTGCTAATGTTAAGTGCAGCCTTCTGTAAGAATTTGGTAATTGTACCATAAAACTTGCAGGAACTGAGTATTCACAGTAATTTGAAATTTGAGCGTAACTGTTTGTACAAGTGATTCTGGAAGGGCTCTTTGGTGGAGGTAGAGTAGTAAAGCGTTTAGCCACCTGCTGCCGGGAACATAAAATGACTCTCGAACAAAATATACTCTGAATTACAGGAACACTTAAGAAATTTTAGTATTTCCTTGAAAACAGAACTAGAATTGTCTTTATAACACAGCCATTCTGAACTCAAGTAAATTTGTGTTACTGCAACAAATCTAACATGGAAGCAAAAGAAATACGTATGAAGAGTAAAGTGCTTGTTTAATGTTGTTACCAATGAAACAGCCTCTGAATATTTGGAGGTTTTTGTCGGTGGTGTTTTTCTTTTGTTAAAGAGCACTTAGGTGGGGTTGTGGAGGGGCAATATTTGTTTTTTAGGATGAGATCAAGGCATTTGGCTTTGATTTGTTTATATCTGCTCTAGACAAACATTTGTTTTTGCTCTTGAGGCTAGTGTAGCCCAGTGGAGATGGTGTTTACCATCTCCCAGAGGAGATGGTGTTTATTGGTATCTCTCCAAAAGCTTTGAAAATATTTCTAATGTCCTTTGTCTCGCTGATGATTATTGTGCAATTTCCTTATTTTTTGCGTGGTCCGGTGTGCATTTTAGACTATAGACATTTGAAGCTGCCTTTGCACCACAGTTCATTGTGTATCCTCCATCGTTTTGTTGGTGTCAGTTGTCAGCTCTCCTGAAAGTTGACCACTGCTTTCTGCTGTAATTGCTCAGGTTCAGAACTCCCCTTGAGGAAAGGCAGACCGCAAGGGCCTCTATTGGAAAATAAGGGTAGAAGGAAAACACTGTGCTCATGTTAAAAGTTAGTAATCATTTATGTGTGAAGCTATTGCATGTCTGTGATTTGAAGTAAAGTCTCCTTATATAGAGTATTATGGGAAAATGGTTAGATATTGACAGCTAACTTCTGAAAAGCTCCACCTTGTGTTGAATATGTATTTTTATATTATTCTTCATTGCTACTTTTGGCTTTCCTTGTCGCAAGTATAAGGTCTGGTCTTTAGAGACAGAAAACTCTTGTTTTCATTAATTTCTGATGTGGCAGCCCAGGTAACCTGGAGAAAGATACAATTGTGCCACATGATTGTGGAGTGTCTCTCTTATGTGAAAAGGCTGAGAGACCTGGGTCTGTTTAGCCTGGAGAAGACTGAGAGGGGATCTTATAAACATTTATAAATATCTAAAGGGTGGATGTCACAAGGATGCAGCCAGACTCTTTTCAGTGTTGCTCAGTGACAGTGGTGCCCCATTATCCTAATTGCTATTTTGCCAAGCATAAGAATAAAGAAATAGAAGTGGTTATGGTAAAAGTTGATTTAAGGTTTTGAATTGCATTGCTTAGAATATTGCCCTTGCAGCATGCCTTCTGGTTTTTTTATTATCAAAAGAGTTGTTAACGCACTTAAGGCACGGTCATTAAAAACAGGATCACTATAGGGTGGTTGGGTGTATTTTACGCCTTCATATGTTATACCATTTCAGTAGCCCTTAAACTATGAAATTGAGCCTTTCATAAGAAGCGTGTGATATTTAACAGTCAAGCATTCTTCTGTTTTACTTGACACTGAAGGCATCAACTTCCTTTAAGAGTTTTCAGTAGTACATTATTCATATTCATAATCTCAGGTGACTGAACAAGTTCTAAGATTTTTGTATCTTTTTATTTAAAGTACCTTTTTGATTCAGATGTCACTGTACAAAGGTCATGGCAAGGCTTCTTTTGATGAAAGTTAATCTGTTGGCATTGTAGTATTTTTCTGCTTGAGTCCTTGTGTAGATGTTTGCATGTACCTTGGAGCATGGCTTGTGGTTTGATCATCCTTTGATTATGCTTGTAGTGTTGCCAGCAGTCCGTGGACAACTGTGCAGCGTGGTGGTAACTTCCTGAGTTTATCAGTTTTAGCTGTGTTGGTTATTCACTGAAAGGTTATCCTAGTAGTTGGTGAAACTTTAGCTAAAATGATTTGACTAATTTTCTTGAAAAGTTGCTTGTTTAAATGTTGTCCTATGATTGTGCAAGGATTTTTTAATTATTTTTTTTTGGTGGCTGGTCTTGGAGAATAAGGAATATGTTGTGGTTACCGTAGAGTAAGCTGTTACTGAGTTATCCTGCAGAGATATGTATAACATATAAAATTTTTTTGTATTATTGCTTGATTCTTAAAGTTCAGCTTCTTTCCTTAAAAGAATAGCTAGTTTCCTGATAACACTTTAAACAAAATTACTTGTTCTTCAACATTGAATTTCTCCCCATCAATAGCTGTGAATCTTTAGCAAGCCAAACCATTTCTCATTATAGTCCTGCATCACTTCACGTAAGTGATAGCTATGGGCCATGGCTCAGTGACAGGGAGAGTTCTTTAGGAAAGGGTGGTACAGATACTCACACAAAGGCGGTATTTCAGCAGTGCAGCTTGACTGCCAAGCACCACTTGAAAGAGCCATTCTGTTTAAGAGAGAAAATATGGGAGGTTTGAAATATTCAAATGGGATTTGACTGTGCAATTATCTGTAAATTCGAAGAAGAGCAGCCAGTTACAGTGCTCTGAAATGGGACTCATGAGGAAAGATGAAGGGAATAGGTATTTGTAAAATGAGCTGAAGTGATAGAAAATTGTGAGACGGATAAAGCCTTTGTACAGTATGGGGAGGACGAGAAATGTAATTCTGTGGGTTAGAGCTGGATGAGATGTACAGCAGTGCTGTTTAATCTCTCTTCTAGAGATGCCTATTTTCGGATTAGTGTATGAGCAGGATGACACTTGGCCATGTGCTTGAAACACTGCTGCTTTTTTTAGGAGAAAGATGCTAGTGCTTGTTACAGTATGGGATGGGGGAGGGCGGGGATAACAAAAAAACCCACAGATCACCTTTTTTATAGATAAGGGCATTTTTGCCTTCTTGAGGTATGAAGGAGGCTTTCATCTGGAACGCTATTGAAAAAACTTGAGGGGGAGAAGAAGAGTATCAATTACCACTTCAAAGAATCGTCTGGATTCACAAGAAACAATTTTAACTTGTTTTACCTAGTATGTGCATTTAGCTCATCTCCTGAGTTTTCCTCTTGATTTTGTTTGTAAATTGACCAGTTATTTTTCTTAGAAATAGAGGAAATTGCTTTAGAGTGTTACCTGTAATTTCCAGATTTCTTACTAAAAATTGTAGCTACTTCATGATTTTTAAACAACAATCATCATTTCAGTTATCAGTGAGTTGACTCACTAGTTGAAACTGTAGGTACAGAAGAACAGTAAGAAGATGTCAGTTGAAAATGGAAACTCTCTTATTTTTTTAAAATGCTTTGCTTCAGACAAATAAGAAAGAGAAATCCCAGTGTATTTATACAGGTTAGACTTCGGTAGATTTTTTTTTTTCTCTTTGAAATCTTCCTGTGTCTCCATTTTCCCAGTATGATGACTCAGACTCTGTTGTCCTTGCTGAGCTCTTAGCCAAAAGACAAAGTATTCCTGGAAGATAACTGTGCATTTGAGAGTGGCTTGAGTCATGTTAACATCCACTGCTTTCTGTGAAAGTATTGGCAGGCTTTGAAGGCAAAAGACAAAATGGGAGAGTGTTTTTAGTACGGTGGTAACCATGAACTGGATTATTTTCGTTTCACAAAGGAGTTTTGTAAGTTGTCCCTAGTAAGAAGCTGAGACAGACTGAGCAAACGAAGGACAGTAGAATTTATTTGACTTTTATAGCTATATCTTACCATTTTTAAAAAAGAAAAATAGCTTTTCTGGAATATGTTGATATTTTAAATCTTGTGTTCCAGCTTTGTGGAGGTCCATGTAGGTTGCAACCTATGTGGAAAATAAGATTAAATGGAAGGAGGATAGAAACAGCTGAACCACTAGCTGTAACTAGTGGAGTGCCCCAGGGGTCAG
>NW_010210252.1:0-14252 GCF_000695765.1 Mesitornis unicolor
CCCTAATGTTCTGTGGTTCTGTGGTTCTGTGTGGTTCTGTGTGGTTTTCCCTGTAGATTGGCATGAAATGATGATGCTATGGCATGGCACAAACTGCTTTGTGCACTTCTCTACTCAACCTCCAACGATCACCAAGGAAACAACATCAAATCTAGAAGCCATTAACACAATACCTAAAATAACACACCTCCGGATAAGCTTTCTAAACCTGTATTTGTCTGAAGAACTATGGTGCCTGTGCATTGCTCCCCAAAATGTGTTCAATCTTCAGCAGGTAAAAGGTTCTCAATACTCTGAATTAAATGAAAGTGATTTTCTGACTGCTATCACACCTTTAAAAAAAAATAAAATCAGTGACATCAAGATGTTAAGATATTTATTTTTCAATAGCTGTTGTCAATTTTGGATTTTTTTCTGTGGTAAAATGACCACATGGCAATGCCAAGTTGAATTCTGTAGAAACATGAGCAAAACAGAATTGTCACTACTCAGAATTGGGATGCTGGAGTCCAAGAGCTGCTACTGGAAAAACAGAGAAATCTTGGGGTCTTGGTCTGGCTAATGCCAGGAAAAATGTCTAAATGGATGAGATAGACAATTGTTTCTTCCAGAAAAGGAATAACCCTAAATTCTCACTCTCTCACACACACATTTCAAGCTCTGTTGCAGGCAAAAGGGCCAACAAGGCCCTCATTCTCTTCCCCTCTCTAGAAGTCTGCTTCCCTGCCACAGCCTGCTTTATATGTGCCTGGGACTCCTGCATAGGAACAGCAGCATTCCTACAGCACGGTTCATAAGGAGAAACTATCATATGAGCAAAAAAAGGCAGAATGGGAGTGTATAATGCTGTACAAAGCAACCAAAAGTTAAGACTTTAGCTCAGGCTTGAACCTGCTAAATTTGTATCTACTTCAGTTAAGAATAAAGCCTCTGGTTTTTATTATTATAGTTGTCTGGGAAAATCCACCTTCATAAGAAATTTAGCCAAATACAATGCTTGCTTTTTTGTTTCATCATTCCACTAATGCAAACTAACAAATAAGACTTGGTTTTCTTACTGAGCTATATATGGGGCTGAAACTTGTAAAGCTGCTTCTTCAAGCTCCAAATCTGTTTCCTCTTTAAAGCTCTGCAGTACAGATTCCTGCAGTAGTTTAATGAAATTTCTTTGCAAATTTGCAATCTGATCACAATCGAACTCCTACAGCTCACAGAGCAACTCCAACACCATATATTCTGCACAGTAACAGCTCCATGCCCTAGAATAAAAATTCCTTAAGACTACTGAGTTTAGAATCCCTAAAAGTAGTGAATATTGTAGATACAGCTGGTAAGATAAAATGTTAAAATCACAGCTGAAGATGGCTATGGCTGTCTACATTCTTTTCAACCTATTTTTCTCAAGTAATTTGACCTAAAAATTACTGCACTTGCAAAAAGAATATGGGTCAGACATCTTCAGTCTAAGATTTATTTAGCAACCCAAGTAAGATGGGCTTTTCATCCATTATCCAAGTTTACTGAATCATTCAGCATCAACTTTATTGTGTTATCAATGCACACTCTTTTTCAGAAGCCCTTCTTAAAATCCATCGTAGACAAATGGTTGCCCAGCTTCTAAGCATGGTTACAGAACATAGTAGAAATACTGATGATTCTTTAAAGTGTCTGAAACAGTCTTTTTATTTCTAGGTTTAACAAAAAATGAACATGACAGATCTATGAAACAAGCTACACGGAAAAATATGCAGTCATTCTGTACATAAACTACTAATGGCAGCCTTTGTCCTTTGGACTTAAGTCATTAATATTTGGGTCTTGAAGTATTATTTACAAGGAAGGTTACAAAAATTAAATGTTGCGATTGAATCAGTGTACATTTGTTGTAAGCATTGACAAGAAAGAAAATCAGGTGGCCTCCTAGCTCAGAAATTCCAGGTTTGCCACTCAGCAAGTTTTCTCAATGAAGCTAAGTATCTCAGCTTTCTCTCAAGCACTTAGTTTTAGGAAGCATATGCAGTACACCAAAGCACTGAGATGCAATCAAATTGGATTTGGCTTTTCAAATTAATATTCAGATGTTTACTTGTCTTTCATCTTGGTTTGGATTTCAAAATTCAGTTAGCTCCGGATTAAAATGGTTTAAGAGAATAATATGCAGACAAGTGTCTCTTCAGCAACCCAAAATCTTTGTCCTCCAAAACAGAAGTCCAAAAAATACAATAAATTTTTACCAAAAATTTAACATTTCTGTAGGAAAACAGCAAATTAAGAACTTGAAATGTGTTGAAAAATATACTGTGAAGTTCATTGAAACCTAAGTTTCCTGCCAGCTTTCTCATCTGACTGCTCAGAAGCCTATCAAGCAGGGTTGCTGAGGACACTACATTTCCAAGGCTGAGAAGCCCAGTGCTGCCAGCATTTGCAGCTGCCTGGGAAGTCTACGTGTATGCTCTGGCTTCAACAGACAGTTAACTTAAGACAGAATGACAGTAACCTGAAGCAACTCAGCTATGCAAAGGACTTTCCTTCTGTGGAGGATTTCTAACTTTTGGAATGTCTTTTTTAAGAATGAAATTAAAATTTAAAAACCAAACTGGTCTTCCTCCCTCGGATAGTTTTGCTTCCATCTGTCTCTGAACTCTTCTACTTAACTACCCATGAGTCACAGGTAAATCTAGAGGGCTCTTTATGACTGCTCAGTGAGGAAGATGACAATACTTAGTATGGTTCCTTCTTTACAGGCACACACAGGCACCACTTGAATTGGAGTGAGACAGAGCTGGGCATGTCTCTGTACTATACAAGATCAGCAAAAACAAACCATACAGAATCGTATCAGACACAGCCTCATGCCCCTGTTTCTAGTTTCTTCAACTCATATCCTCATAGAAATATTTCTGCACTTTTTCTATCAACAGTATAACAGCAATCCCATATAAACCCAAGAATTGCTCACATAACAAAAAGAAAAACCTAGCTGGTTATGTATTAGTGGAATACATGACTTTAAATATATTTTCCATCAGGTCTCTCCCTTGCTTTGGCAGCTTTTCTAATATGACTAACCTATTTTGTTAAGTCCTAATCTATTTTGTTAAGTCCATTAAGATACTTTTTCATTCTTGTTGTAAAACACTAGTCATATCCAGAAAGCATAAAGTAAAACAGTAGTGCTCCAGGACCACAGGATGCTACTTATGCACATACAGAGAAGATATTATCTGTAGAAAAATATTTATTTTTCATTGGAAAACTAAACTAACTCGGAAATAAAGTGAGACGGTAAAATGAAAGAATTATTTTTTTAAAAAACACTCCTAAAAACATATAATTTTTAAACTTCATTTAGTCTGAGTAGAATCTTAACATAGATTTCTTAACAGATACCACCGGAATTATCAAATGATCTTATACAAGAAGCCAAGATCACACTGCAGTTTTGCAAGAGTAAACAGCTGAAGGTTGTAAGAAACCCATCACTAAAAGGGGTAAAAAAATGCACCTGGTTTATACAGTCAGAAATGTGGTATAAAAATCAGCCATATATATCATCTGAGACAAAAATAACAAGAAAAATAACTGAATGACAAGAACATAAGCATTTGTATTATTCCTTTTACTGTTCTGTGTTTGTTAATTTTCAGAAGGAATAGTTTCTGCTGCTGCTGACTGCAAGTAGGATTTTCACAAGACTTAGACTAAAAGCTTCTGTAGGTATTTGGAAATATGGGATGTATAACTTCTGCTCCAAGTAATGGAAGACAGTATCTCAAAAGCTTTCTAAAATTCTATGCTACTAAATACATAGTCAATGCATCTAGCATTTTCTTTATTCTCCTCAGGGGGAAGTAATCTGCTTGCATATGGGTGAATATATGAATTCTTCACTAATGACTGACTCTTTAGCTGACACTAATTAGTTTCAACTATCTAGCTGTGTGCTCAGCAAGCACAAGCTACTTCACAATTCTGCATCATAAGTGCTGGGAAATTAAAACAATATCAGCAAAATTTGTACTGAAAAATAGCGACCAATTACCCAATGCAGTTACCACTAAGGCCAATGAAGGTCTCTCCAATGACTTTAATGAGAATTACAGTAAACCCCAAAAGCAAGCAGAGGTGTAATGCAATGACAAAAGTCATCTCCCACCAGTGATAAGCAACAACAAAAGGGAAAGACAACACTGCAGACAATTTACTTAACACAGGCCTGCACTGCTGTGCTGTGAAATACCAACCCCACACAAGGAGTTCTGAAGTACAGATTCAGAAGCAGTTTGTAACCTGTGTACTTCAAGGATATCAGTTTAATCGATCGCTGGGTAGCAGCAACAAGGATTTTTGCTTTAAATACCTCAGGTTAAGTTCAGACCCATGCAGAAAAACATTTGGACGAACACAAAAATGAGGAGGATAAAGACAGTCTATGTGCAGAAGAAACCTGACACAAGCACATACTATGCTCAGTATGATGGTACTGAAGTACACAACAAACTTAAGAGAATCAACTCTTCATTCTGTTCTAGGCCACAGAAAATTAGTTAAGCCTTAGATTTAAGTGTCTTAAAAATGCCTTGAGACATGCTTTCAATGAGAAACAGCTTTCAGATGCAGAAATTATTATCCCTAGTAACATATCTATTTAACAAGACCTAAAACATGTAACCACAACCATGAATCTAACAAACCTAAAACCACATCACTTGACACTTTTTTAAAAGATTATATTAGAAGTTAAAGCTAGTCTGCAGCTGCAATAATTTACAGATAAGGTCTGTCTTTTCTATCAGATGTTGTTTTTTTTCTCCTAGAAGGTTCAATACATTTTCTATCAGGACAGAGTCAGATTTATTATTCACAGTGGATAAGTTGCACACATATAACCAAGTTTTCCAATAGCACTTTGATAAACCCTGAAGTTCTCTGAAATACCTAAACTACCTTCTTTTAAGGGAAGCAGATTTACAACTTGCAGTAACAGAATTGCTAGTCTTACCACCATTCCTCTTGAAAAAATAAATTTCGTTAGTTTAGGACATATAAGAAACAGAAAGCTTTCAGTTCTGTATTAGATACATTTGCAAACAATCAAAGAAAAAAAAATACCACAAACAGAAGAAAGAGAGCATTTACTGCCTAGAAGCAAACCAAAAGCAGAATGTGTCACAGCACAGCAGAAGTGATTAGAAATAGCAAAGCAAGTACCCTCTTGCAGCAGCAGCTGCTTGCTAGATTACGACAGTAAACAGTCCAACGGAAACAGCCATAGAATACCAAAAAAATAGCGATACAGAGAAGCCTTTTATTTCCCTGAGATACCACTAAGGCATTAGCACAGCCATGTGAATCTGATGCCCACTATGACTTGCACGATAGTTGAAAAGTCTTCATCTACAGGGCTACTACCTATACTGACCGAACAAGTCCCTGTCCATGTTGAAGAGCAGATCTTCTGTTACGGCATTTGCCAAATTTCCTCTCTCACTTCAACAGAAATACGGCAATCCCCACTGACAGATGTCTTGGCCATTAAGCTCCAGCCATTCCAATCCAACTCCTCCATTCCCAACCATAATGCAACTACAGGTTTCTGCAGCAACTTAAGCCCACTCGTGGCGCTTGCTAGAGCTTGAATTCTGCACAATGGACCCACTAGTAAGCTAACCCTGGAAAGCTGAAGAAAGAGCATGAGATTGCTTTGCCCCAGTCCAAACAGGCCATTTGCAAAGACATTCCAGATCTGCAAATTGCTTAGCTACCTCCAAGGTCTGCCTGAATCCGTCTGTATAGACATGCCACAATATCTTTTAATTTCCTAGGCTGTATACATAAACCACCACAGAATTTTAAGAGTATGACTTCAATAATTCCTCTTTGACAATCTGGGCTACAACACCCAGCATTCAGCCTAGAAGCATAATGACAACTGCTAACTCTAGGATAGGCAATACTGCTTGAGAATTAGATATATAAAGCCACTACTAAACACTTAAGAGTTGCTGCAGCATGTGAAAAGGAAGTGTTCTTCTCTCTGACATTATTCCCTAAATTGAAATATAAACCATTTTAAATAGAAAACATTTCTATTTCTCAAATAGATATAAAATTCAGTAACACAGAACCCATGAATAATGTTCACATATATGTGAAAATGATAGCTTTCTGGATAAAAAACATTTGTCATTCCCTTCACAACTACCTTAACCTTTTTTTAACCTAATAGGAAAATATATTTGAATAGGAATGAGGATATAAATTATAGTTAGCATACAAACATTTCCCAAAGGTATGAACTAATACTCTTAGGGAAAAAAAAAGTACTTACACAGCATTGTGCTCATCACGAGAAATAATTCCTTTAGTGCATTTTTCTAAAAAAAGGTGTGAGAACAAAATCAAAGTCAACCAAGTAACAAATTACTACTCCTTAGATGATAGATTGGTGGATAGTTGATTTCAATTTGCAATTTCTTATTACCCTAAAAGCACATACTTATATATTTACACAACATCAGCAGAACTGATGGCTGGAGAACCAACCTAGCACTGATGATTACAGAAACTAAATGCCCCTGAAGTCAGTGCAGGATTAAATCATCTTCTTAAAAAGTTTACACTGTGTTTACAATCTGGGTTCATGCACTCTTCACTGAGAATGCTATGTAAAGCATCCTGTTATCCTCCCTCCTCATTCCCACTCCCCAATCAATCCCATCAATGACACTGCTACAAGCTGTTCATTTTGTTGTGGAATAAATTGCTATGGATTAACAATAATTCTGTAAAAGAGAACTGGGTTGGATTTTTTTTCCTTTTAATCAGAATTATTTCCCTAATTTGCATTGCCACAAGTGAGGCAGTTGAGTGGGCCAGAACAAGGAACGAGGGGAGAAACAGCATGGCAGGGGCTAAACTTGCACTCTCTGCTCATGAAACTATGGTTTTAGTGAATGTATATGACTTAGTCAAACCTTGAAACAGATTTCTCAGATTAGATATTTTCTACACTGAGGGACTAGATATTTTCTGTAACGCCCTTTGCAAATGCAGTTTATTTGGTTTTAATTTGCATAAATTACTACTTAGAAAAGACCAAATCCTCAGTAGGAATATAACTAATTGTAATTAGCTTTTTGTCTGGCATTTCTGGAATTAGTGATTTACAGCAAGTGAGAATCTTTTCTGAGAAGACAGGCTGTGCTGACACTAAATGACACAAAAGACCATTATCAAACGATCCCAGAGCTTATATTAGTAAAGAGGAAGATGGCTGCTTTCTTGAATTCTTTACACATTTAATTGAGCTGTGTTTTCATTCAAACAAAATTATTACAGGATATGTCCAGGGAAAATCTGCAGATCACTCTTTAATTTTGGTATTATAAGAAATTCATTAACAAATTAAGGTATTGCAGACTGGATGAAAACTGGAACAGATGGCCAGTCTGCAGGACCACAGGAAAGTATGAGACACTTAAAGAGCTCACTTTTAAAACCCATTTTGAAAAGAAACCCATCTGCAGAACAACTAATAAGCCAGCAAGAATTTCTTTTCATGATAAAGTGTTTTTAACTGTATGTCCTTGCCTAGTTTTCTTTTGTGGATGGATTTCTGTAAAAGTCAGACTGACCATAATAGAACAGCCATAACAAAGCCAGACTGGCTGTTCTGGGCAGGTGATAGTAAATACAGCGGTACTGTGAGTCATCCTCCCCGGGAGTGATGCGTGAAGCTCAAGACAGTTATTTCTCTGTCATTATTCTGGTGAAGAGGCACACATCGCTAACCTGTAGATGCAGGAAAAGGGCAGTGAACAGGGGAACACTATTCACAGAATTTTTACTATCATGAAAACTAGGGAATACATTTGAGCTTCATTGTTGCCTGTTAAAAACATTAGCATTTTCCCTGTAATATGACAATACTTGACCTGAGATCACTGAGAGAAAACACAGATCCAGAGCGTCATTATGATATTTCTACTGTCCCTTTCCACAATACAGGCATACCTTACCTAAGTTTTAAAAAGTGATCATGCAACAGGCAGGAACCAGGACTGCATATACTGGGACAAAAATCCAAATTTTTAAAAACCACAGTGGTATTTTAAATTATAAAGAAAAGTTGAGTTACTTATGATTTAACAAAAATCACACTACTAGCTTTCTTGGGCCACAGATCAATGATCAAGTAAATACGCAGCTCACTAGGTAAGACCTAATTCAGAGTAAAACAATTAAAATTGATAACCTGAAAATCTCAGGACCATATTCATTAGCAAAGAAACACTAGCAATGTCCCTACTGTGAATTACCAGAGGACCGGCTTGCACCCCAAGCCTATCAGTTCTAGGGCTGACACAGTTAAAACACCTGAACTTTTCCAAAAATAGGCTTCTCAACCTTTTTTCAAACTGTGGAATGGCTCAGCTATTTCTAAATACCACTGAATCAAATCCAGTGAAACTTCTTAAAAGGCATTGTGACAGTAACCTTCACCATCATTTCTTGAGTATGTTTTGCTTTTCTTTTTTCCCCTTAACAAGGCTTGATCTCACTGTCTGTCTGAACGTTAATCCGCCTTCACCAGGTACTAAACTAATGCCTGCTGCATTAATACACTGCAAATCCCCAAGGTATAAGTTACACACAATTTAGTATAAAAGGTGAGCATAGGGCTTTCTTTTCACTACAGCTACTACCAGGAAGGCAAGCAGAATACAGGTAAGTTTTCATCAGATCCTGATGGAGAAATCATTTTCCAAATTGCAAATGTTGTATGTAATCAATTGCTTCTGAAAAGTAGATTATCCTTTGCTCTTTCTCTCCCTTGCTGCTTTTTCTTTCTCCTTAAAAACAGGACACATGTACAGAAACTTAGATAAAAATGTTTCATCGAAAGTGGTATTGGTACTCTGCTATCATTATTCTGCAAAGATTGCTGCCATGCCATTTCAGTCTCTTAGGAAAATCAAACTCCTTTAACACTAAACATACAGACAGATCTATTTAATGGCTTTATCCTGTGTTCTCACTGATGTTTCTGAAAGCTTGCTATTATAGAACCACTTGAGGATAATGTGAAGACTCAATTTCTCCCTGTTTTCAGAAATATTCCCTGTTGAAAATAACTACATGTTTCTCCAGTATAGATAGGTTTTTTTGCTTTATACACAGGATGAAGACAGTCAACTGTTATGTGCTGTTATTTTGCTGGAAAGCAATTTGTTGCAATAGCTGCCAGCTCACCAATATTACTATAGCAGTGGAAAGAGAAGAATGTGAATTCTGTAT
The DNA here is from genome assembly GCF_000695765.1 of Mesitornis unicolor. Lineage (NCBI taxonomy): Eukaryota > Metazoa > Chordata > Aves > Mesitornithiformes > Mesitornithidae > Mesitornis > Mesitornis unicolor. The sequence goes on from NW_010210252.1 coordinate 9,301, forward strand.
TACAGTGAATGCCACGTGGTGCTCGGGATACTGCTTCACAAGGGTGAGAATCTTAATTTCAGGCACCAGGATTAAATATTCCAAGTGATGTATAAATAACCCATTTCTCCATTCCATAACAAACAGACAGGATGAGCTTTGTGAAATAACAGGCTGAATAACTGCTGTCCTATTTGACAAGTAGATACAGCCAATGTGAACCACAAAGGGAAGGGCGAAGGATGCTAATAAAATTCAGATCTTTAACTGGCTGCACACATTATGTTTATATTGTATAACTGGAGATGAAAGAATTACAATCTGGATCTCTGACTTGTGTTCAATTTGTGCTTGCAAACTGATGCAATAAAGCAGCCATTACTATGTAGATTCCTCTACTTTTCCAAATAATTTGAAGACTCAAGCAACTGACCTACAAGATAGTCTGGTGATGGTATGACACAAATTTGCTATATTGGTCCTCCTGGAAAGAGAAATCTTAGTACATAGGTGAAATCAGAAGAGCCTGATCCAAATCCTTTTGATCTCAGTGGGATTTTCCCCACCAGTTTAATTAGTTTTCACATCAGATCCTTTATTTTATAAAAAATTTGAATTCTACCCCATAACAAATTTCCAAATAAGTATTTTCTTTTTTTATTTTTCAGGACCCAGTATATAAATACCCACCGGTATCATCTGTTCAGCAAACATGTACCTTCAAGGAGGTTGTGTATGAAACAGTGAAGATCCCTGGCTGTGGTGACCATCCCGAATCTTTTTATTCGTACCCAGTAGCTACAGAGTGCCATTGTGAGACCTGCGACACTGACAGCACTGACTGCACTGTGAGAGGGCTAGGGCCATCCTACTGTTCCTTCAGTCAAAATGGAAGTAACCAATGAAGGGTACTTGAGATGGCAGTTTGGCTTTAAATGTTCCCTTCTAAATGGAGGTACTAGTTGGGCTTAAGTGAAAGATAATAGGCAAGGCTATTTAGAAAATGCCAAGATTAAAACAAAGGTTTTTAAGGCCAAAATGGAGAGCTAAAACTAAACTCTTCAGGCCTTCCCTACTTTTCCCATCAGTTTCTTTAAAATAATTTCCATCAATCTATGTAATGCTGCTTCCAATTCCTTCTGTTCTTGCCTCCTCTTCCTCTCTATTACACCTTCATTCTTTATATTCCTGTATTTTCACTGCCTAGTTCACTTACTGTGCTACCTTATGCTTTCAAAATTTCTGAAGTTCCAAGTCTTTACTATCCCCTGTTTTCCATCTCTTCTCTGAATGCACTGATTTTAAAATGCCTTGCAGCAGTGGCTTCTTACAACCAGCATCTGTGCCCTCCCTTCCTATTAGTTGAACCCCTCTGCTGATATCCTGACTTTTTTGGCAAAATATTTCATATAGTCATTATGCTCTGTAAATAGTAACAGTATGTTCATTTAAGAGCCAAAATCTATGCTCAAATGTTGAGCGTCACCTGAACTCTTGTGCTATCTTGGTAAGGCATCTTAGTGCAGACTCAGTGCCACAGTAACACAAATAACATGAACTCTAGTTCATACCTGGCTAACTTGAAAAAAGAATCATCAGTTGTCTACTTTCACCTGAGTAAACATATCCCAAGTCAGATAAACAATTCTGAAAATTTTGCCACAATGGATTTCTTCTCATTATGCAACAGCAAGTAATGAAGGGTTTTTTAACACTATATAATGTAGGAGTCTCACAAATTATTTAGGGATTAATCTAGAGGCATCTGATCCCAGTAATGCAAACATGGTATGATAACCTGACTTGAAAGTAGTTCACAGCAGTCGCTTCTGAGAATGGAAGTTCATAGAGTTCTGCAGCAACCTAATTCTGCAACGGCCAGTATGAAGTTTGGACGGTCTGGAGGCAAGCTGGAGGACTGACTGAATCAGAATGCAAAATTATCTCATGTTATTGGGAAAACAACCTGAAACCTACAGAATGAAATCCCATCAGGAAAACAGAAAGATACTGCCCTTCATCAGAAACACTGACCTACACAAACACAGAATGGAGAGCAACTGTTTCAGCAGTAGTTCGGCACCAAAGACCTGGAGGTTACACAAGCTAAGTGTGAGTCAACAGTATCACACTGCTGCGGAAAAGCGGGAACATAAGGAGTAGAGCCTACAAGACACAACCTACTTTGACCGCTCAGTTCAACACAAGGGCCTCAGCTGAGCTGTTATTTCCAGCTTTGGACACAGAACTTCCAGGCATTAAAAAACTGGAGAAAATTCACAGGAAAGCAATAAGCATGGAGAGATGCCTAATCAGTATCTTAGGAGAAAAGGATTTAAATACATGTAGTGGTTGTGCTTATGGGAGGTACCACTCGGGGGGAAATCAGTGGAACCTTTTACATGCTTGAAGACTGTTACAAAGAGAAAAGGAACAGTCAGTTCTCCGTGTTCATAGCAAACTGAACAACTAATGAAAGATTCAGAGTAGTCGCTAGCAAATCTTCTGAAAGGTACAGACAACTAGGCACTGAAATAAAGTGTCAGGGGGTTGGGGGGGGAGGAAGGGAATGGGGTCTGTGGAGTAGTGACCACTATAGGTCTTCATGAACCTGTTAGGAATCACAGAGATAAAGTTAATTTGCCAGAAAAGAGAAAATGAAGAAGATGATCTCTTGAGGCCACTTGGCATGTCTGCTTTTGAGACACTTACAGACACGTTTATTTAAAGGGAATTTGTCTGTTACTCTGGATCTCTCTTATAATAGATAAGAAATATTTTTAACTTATTTCATTTTTAGCTTTTTAACTGAAATATATTAGTTCTCTTAATTTTATTTACAAGATGAATCCACATGGACATTTTCTTTGGTCTAGTGAGGTTTAGAAGTGGTAAAGTAATAGGTCAATCAAATTGCCTCTCACTCATTTCAGTTTTAAACATGAGTTGTCTTCAGTTAAAATTAAGCATATTATTCATTTCAATAATTAATCCATACTGGATGAGAGAATTTTGAATTAAAATTACAAAATAGAGTAGCTTGTAATAAAAGCATATGAGAAAAGATAAGTTTTCAAAATAGATCTGTAAACATCTGTATTGTCTGTTGTGCATTTTGAAATAATAAAAATAATTTTATTGCACTTGAGTTATGTATGTCTTAATAAATAAGCCAGTTAAAAAACTTAAGAGTTCACCAGCCCACTTTACTACACTTTAAATCACAGGTTTTCTTCCCCCTTCATAATTTTTTTCATGTAACTAATATGCCCACCTGAGCCATATTTGCATTATATGGCCAAATCACATCAAATGAGAGACTGGTATATTTTAGCCTGATCCAGTAATGTGATGATGAAATATTACATAGTTGTAACACAACAGAAATGTGGACGAGAACAAAGATCATCATGAATATATTATTTAGACTACAGAGATTAGAACCTCTCCACAGCTATGTCCACATCTCCGTCACAAATTAGCTTGCATGTGAAAACAAAAATCATACAACTCTCATTTTATCCATCAAACGCAACCACTCATTTTCATTTTGCAGATGAATCTGTTCAGAACCTCAAAATTAAAACTGCAACTAATGCAGGCAAAAGAGTATTGAGCTTAGTATCAGAATGCTAGCACAAAAATCCTAATCATGCATCACTGCAAGCTTCCAGACTCTCACTTTGTATCTTTCACACATCTTAGGTACCAATGCTGAGGTAAATACCAAGTCCTAGAGACTCAAAGGAAAAGGTGCTCTCCACATAAGCACTGACCTCTGCCAAGCAAATTATATCCTTCAGGAATACATCTTTCACTTTCTCCAATCCTTGTGCAGTACCTAGACATAAGTTCTACCCAAATCTCTTCCATAAAGCTGGCTTTTCAAAAACTAGGTATATCATGCAATAAGTGTCTCTGTTTTTCAAAAGACCTATGGGAAACAGCAAACAAATGACTTATTGAATTTATCTTCTTCTAATCATAAGTGATCACAAAAAAGTCTCGGGAAACATGTAGTTCCCATATGAAGCCTTGCTGTTCAAGACATGAAGTCTACTAATGGCTGCTAGTATCAGCAGACTTTGAATGCATGCGTCCATTTATATGAAACTAGTGCTGGTGTTCTACTCTGAAGTAAAAGCCGTTCCAAATGGTGTCAGCAATTATTTGTTGTTCTACCGACTGATTGCAAATATTTCACTGTCAGTAGTTTCACTGACAGAAACCCAGATAGTCTTACAGAAGGCTGCCCTGACTTGAAGATACTCAGACTACCTTTGTCAGTTTGTAAGACAGACTTTGACTTTATCTTCTCAAAGTTCACTTTCCATTCAAGGCCCAACAATCATTTCATTAAACTTGCTTTTATATCAACTTTTTCCAAAATATTAGTGAAGGTACATCCAAGCCATGTAAATCAGTGTAGTCTGAGATCCAAATCTATTTTGAACTATTATTTAAGAAAAATATTTAAGTAGTAATTTGTATGCTATTTGCCTAGCTCTGTCATGATTAATAAAATGGCAGCTCTGCCAAAAGGTAAAAGTCTCAGTATGACATGCTACTCTAAATGCTGAATTGGTGGGTAAGCTTTTAGAAACATTCCTAACAGAGTCAGAGTTTCAAAAATTTCTACCATGGGCCTAATCCTTTCCATTGAAATCAATAGGTAAATTGCTTTTCAACTTCAATAGAACTATTCTGCCAAAGTGAACTTTTTAAAAACTACATATTAATTCAATTTTTAAAGGCAGGGTCTGCAAAAAGAACTTACAGTATGTCAGACTTTATCCATAAGCCTACAGAAGATAACTTTAGAGGTAGTAAAAACTAAAATAGACTGATCTATTTATTTACTACCAGTTAAGTAAAATTATCTCTTTTCTTGCATCACTCTGAAATCAGGAAACCTGGAAAACTATTTATAACCCCCTGGTGAAGGCATACAGCATAGTGGCAATACCTAGTGC
>NW_010210252.1:14283-18346 GCF_000695765.1 Mesitornis unicolor
TAAAGACTTTTGAGAGGGACACTTAATACAGGATTCATTGTGTTCTAATTAAGTCTTTCAAATACACAGATGTATAGATAAACTGCATGAAGATTATTAATCTCTGCCACCACATCTGTGTATGTATTAATACTTTCTATCATTTATCATGCAGACAGTTTGACCTTGATCTTATGAGTGTCTGTGTCAGTTGTACTTGAAGCTCTCCAGACATCAAGATGGGAACATGAAGTGCAGCAGCAGTATTCATAGTCCTACTAATTGAAATGACCATTTAATCCCAACTGCCTTTTTAGGTAGAGAGCACACTCCTATTTTACAGACAGGTAAAAAACACACGTTCTTCAGTTTGAAGCCATTAATAGAGTATCGACATATTGGCATCACTCCGCTGTTGTAGATTCTCAGCTATTATTCGCAGCCTAAGTTCTGTAAATCATTTCTCTTAGTTTAAAACAGTTTCATACCTTATAATTTTGGCATACAACTGGACTCACAATATTTTTTGTCATAAGCAAGAAATATAAATGTCCTCTCCTTGTATTTACCCAAGTGATGAATAAGAATTTATTAGTCATGCACAAATCCTCAGACAAAACTAGTCTGAGACAGAGGTAATTACAAAAAAAACAGGTAGAAAACAGAAATGTCAGGACTCTGGCTTCTGCATGTAAAGTTGAGTCTGCACTTAACTTGGGCTATTTGAATGAGAAGGGGAAAGACAGTTGAGCATGGTGTTAATTGCACTGTGCTTCTTTCACCCTCCCACCTCAGCAAGTGCATTTTGCTTTGTCAGTATGCAATATTTAGCCACACACTCCATTTTCATTTAAAAAATACAACTAGCATATTAGTTGAAATTAAATAAAAATAAATAAAGCTAAGCAGCTAATCTGAAAAACACACTTGGGGATGGCAGCCTTGAGATTAGTGGCTCCCCTCCACTCGGACAATAGGATCTATAATTTTTTTCTGTGTATCTCATGTTTCTATTCAATTTATGTTATTAACATTAGCTACCAAAGCCTTGGTCTTTCAGTGTGACTTACACTGATAGACATTACAGGAGCTCACAAGGCTGCAGTCTTTGGGAAATACAGAAAACAAGACAGGAGCAGGGTTAGAGAAAGGACATACATTCAAGAAATCAAATGTCAGTGTTTTGTGTAGGTGGGGAAGAGAAAGAATTAAGTAGCTATGCTACCCAGTCATTAACCATTAGTTTTCTTTCATGTAGCAACTCTAAGAGTCATGAGGTAAAGCCTTACTTCACACTCATAACCTCTTAATTCACTGAAAAACTACTGGGGGGTTGGGGAGGGGCAATATCAGATTTATTACTTGTATACTATGATGCTATTCTGTGTGGGAAAGTAAGGTAAATTCTAGATCATTCAGCTGTACTTATATACATTGAATAATGCTATAGACAGAGATATTATTCAGTTAGAATATGAATCTAACCCCTCAAATAGATCCTTCTTAAGATACCAACACTCAAGACATATAAGGTAATCCAGCATTATCCAATGACTTGTAGAGAAACCTTTGAACAACGTAAAGAATCCAATTTTACTCCTGCTTCATGTGTTTACATTTAAAGTTTCATTCATAAATTACCTTAGTTTTCATTATCTCCTTCTCTCATTATACAGCATTGGCAGGTCTTGATGCTTTTGTGAATGCTGTGGAAAATCCCATTCAAAATAATATAATGAAGAAAAATGTTAAGAGGTTAGAAAGAAAACTTTTGGTTCAGGCACTGTAAAAATTTATGCCACAGTGAGGCAAAGCGTTATGGATCAGGTCTATGCCCTGGTAATACTCACCTTTTCAAACAGGCATTTAGAATCATCAACAGCATGATTCCGTGTAACACAAAAGTAGGGTCTGTACTTCAACTGGACCAATGATCAAGAAATAATAAAGACAGCTTAAAATTAATTCTGCCTCCACTATCAGACACCTCTGTCAAGCAATAGATCTGGACCAATCAGTTAAATTTCTTCCCTATATGATTTATCTTTTTAGAATAAATATCTGAATCTTCATAAGAATTCTAAATCACACGTGAGCTAACACCTTAGATGGGGTACTGATTTAGACCAGTGTGAATGGATACAAACTTTACCACATTGGCTTTGTTTACACTACCTAGCCTTAAGACAAGTAGATCCTGATCTACAAGTATCTAGATGTGTTCGTATACCTGGATTATTATGTCTGGAACTCGAAACCACTGTGATGCTTAGTTCAGGGACAATGTAAAAGCCTAACCAAGTCAATTCCTGTCTATGCACAATCTAGTTACCTAGCATTTGTTATGCAGCATGTACAACACATGGAGGATTCCAATTTTATTAAGCATGTCTGTAAGCACAGTGAAGAAACGACCTTGTAAAATTCCAATATCTAGCTAATAAAGTCATTAGAGATAATGAAGGCGCAGCAGTTTGACAAAGATTCAGTTCACCTCAACACAAGCCCCAGATATCACCTCTAAGAAGCACTGTAGTTGCTGTAATTGAAAGTGTGTTGTCTGGAATGGTCTTACAGACTCATGAGAAACACTCTAAGAATATTTTTTTTAGTCTATCCAACACTAATTTTTAGAATGTTTATTTCAGTAATATTAGGATAACTAGTAGGATTACAGAATATTCTGATACAGCATCTGAGGAATATCCATTTAGTTTTGCTTGTACTTTGTAAACCAATATTGCTTTAATAATCAAAAGTAAAATAGCATGAGAGTAAGCCTGGGAATGAACAACATTACATCAGAATAACTAAGCCCCAGTTATGAATTTCAATGCCTTAGGGGTTAAATACTAAAGGGTTTGTGATGCCCTTAAATAATTCAGTCTTTGTCCTTTCAGTAGATGTCTGATCCATTAAATATTCACTAACACTTTGAAGGCTGGAATAGTGTCAGATCTCAAATTAAAAAATTTCCTTTTAATATCACTCTTGCATTAATTTCTGTCATATTATTTCAGGTTATTTGCCACATATCAAACTAGGTAATATTAATAGCACAAAAAAAAGAATCTTATCTTTCTTGATAACTCAGCATGCCATATGAAAGAAACAAGCAATTCTGATTTTGACATACACAGCCCCATTGACTTCAAAATGGGAAAGTGACGTGCCCAAGAATATGGTAATTGATAAGGGAGACTTCAGGACCCAAAGCTGTATAAAAACACAGTTTGAAGCATTATACAACTGGTAATAGTATTATACTACACCAGTTTATTAAAAGTGTATCCTTGTACTTGATCTGAAAATAAAATAAAAGTTTATTGCCCATGACAAAAAGAAGAAAAGGTATAATTATCAAACTGTAACTCTACTAGTAGATGAAAAGAGCCTAACATAGACCTGCCAGGTTTTGAAGATTATTGAAAAAAGTGAACTGGGAAATCCCTTCAGTCTTTGTATGATATCACTACATATATCCGTATTATGTTATATGGGTCCAAAACCATTATGCAAATAGCTGTTCAAAAAGCATCAAAACAAGATCTTTCACAAATCAGGAACTTTGTGTCATAATTAGATTCTCCTCCTTGAAATATGTCACATTCTCCTGGTGAATATGTCTATGCTGAGCAAAGGATTTCCTGCTTATCTCAGATGATTCTTAATGAGAAATTCATGCAATTTAGTTCTTCTATGAATTTCTAAATTATTTCCAAGTAGATGTTGATAACAGTTTTGTTCGCAATGGATAATGCAACCCAACACCACTAGAAAGCAAGAGGCCTTAGTCACATTTCTTCCTCATATCAACGACGGGACACAGTAAGCGACCTATTTTCTCAATATTGTGTGGGTAATGACATGGCAACAAATATTGGTGGTCTGTTTGTGACTAGGACTTGCTACTGAACATTTGACAATCTAAATTCATGCCAGTGAAAACACAGAAACTAAAAGCACTGGAGATCTCATGTTAAAACAAATTGAGTAGTACCACTGTGTAACAAAACAAAAGACCCTCAACCATTGCAAAACAACGTAGCAAGAAATCAATCACAGAATCAAAAACATTACCAGC
>NW_010210252.1:18365-19038 GCF_000695765.1 Mesitornis unicolor
ATTCCCTCCCTTGCAACCTGGTTTGCCTTGTTTCCTTCTACAGGTAAAGCCTAAGTCTGAAAGAGGCATATTCAAGGAACAGATATTTCAAACTCATCTTAAATTTCATATCAGTAGAGTTATACAGATGGAGAGCACCCATTTTATGCATCAGAGATTGCCAGCCAGGCAAATCTTACTGTCCATTCACTCTGTTAATTATTCCCTCCCTTGCAACCTGGTTTGCCTTGTTTCCTTCTACAGGTAAAGCCTAAGTCTGAAAGAGGCATATTCAAGGAACAGATATTTCAAACTCATCTTAAATTTCATATCAGTAGAGTTATACAGATGGAGAGCACCCATTTTATGCATCAGAGATTGCCAGCCAGGCAAATCTTACTGTCCATTCACTCTGTTAATTGATGTTCAGGATTTGAGGTTGTGTAACTCTTTTTAAGGCTTTTGGGGGAAAAAATATATATATTTGGGTATTCTACATTTGTATTTAGAAGTTTTAATTTAAAAGTTGCTTTCCTTTCCTTACCACATTTTCTGGCTACTTGCATATTTTCAATCATGACCTTGCTAACAATTCACATCTACTCCTTAGAAAGTCTTCTGAAGATAAATTCTAGTAACTTTTTCACATCAGCAACTCTATTCACATCTTTTCACAGAATCACAGAATCACAGA
>NW_010210253.1:0-2610 GCF_000695765.1 Mesitornis unicolor
CAGCGTCCCACCCCCCAGGTCACTTCGCATCCCATTGCTCCGCTCCTCGGCATCCCAACCCCTCCTGGGTACCCCCATCCCTCCCATCTGGACGCCCTGCATCCCACACCTCTGGGGTACCCTACCTCTGCCGTTGTCGGGACAGCCCGCATCCCACTCTCCATCTCTCCCTGCCAGGATATTCCACACTGGGGTACCCCATGTGCTTCCACACTGAGACAACCGCTCTCCCACCCTTCTTGGGCACCTGCATCCCATCCCACCAGGGTTCCTGCCCCCAGGTACCCAAACATTCCTGCGCTCCAGGTCACCCCACATCCCATATCACATGCCTGCTACCCCCAGCCTCCTGTGGGGCGCTCAACTTCCCAGGTACCCCCTACCCCAGCACACACAGACAATCTGCACCCCACGACATGGGGACAGAGCCCATTACCAGGCACACAGACACCAAGGCATCTTGGGGCCACCTGGTCCCTTGGGGATGGGGGGATGCTGGCTGGGGAGGGCAGGCAGCAGGAGTGGTTGACAGCAGCTCTGAGGAAGCAGTAACTCACCTTTCCTGGGCTTATTTGGAAGAACCCATCACACACGTGAATTTTTAATGCCAGCTGGCAAAGGCACCATAAGCTCCCCCATCCCATTTCTCTCCCAAACCACCCTCACTACTGGGAAGGAGGGCAGAAACCCCTTGTTGAAGACAAGAAGGGAGACCTGGGCCAGCCCCACAGCCAGGCCTGGGGCCCAAAAGGGTCCCCATCCCAACCTGGGGCAGCCATGGGGTCTTGTCCCCTGGGTTTGGGGCTCACAGGCCTGTCAAGGCAGGGCAAGGAGGAGGCAAAACACCTCAGCTGTTCTTGAAGGACAAAACTGTAGCAAAGGTGTCTTAAATTATGGTGGAAAACTCAATTAGCAGCCTCTGTTTTAATGAATTGGGATGGTGGGCTGGTTTCCCCTGCTTTTATCTGTCCCTGCAGCCTTTGGAAACCTGCAGGATCAGAGCTGTTCCCGGCTCTCACCCTCAGCCCAGAAGCATCCCTGGGGCCAAGGCAGCTGTGGTGAGGTGAGGAGGGCAAGCGCTGGAGGAATGGGGTGGAAATCATTTTAAAAATATTAATAATAATTGCATTGTGCTTTATCGAAAGGCAAAGAGCGCCATCTCGTGTAGGAAACGATCATGTGGCAGGGGGCAAAGATCGACCAAAATTGATGCTCGGCACCTTAATGATACATTGCCCTGTTCAAACCTTTTTTCTTTAGGAAAATACAGCGCTGTCCTTGCACTCCTCAGGGCTCTTGCAAAAGTACTTGCTGCTGTGGAACTAGAGAAAGAGCCACGTCAGAAAATACATCGCTTTCTTCTAAAAGACATCAAGAAGTCAGATTTCACCAATATCAAACCAGGCTTTTCAGGGTTATGGTTTAAACTCACTGCTTGTTATTCATATTTAAGAACCACCTATAAGTTTTGGCCTCCATGCATAAAACAGGAACTGGGATAAATGCCAAAATAACCACAATTTAAAGGGAGATAATAGCTAAGCAACATGAGTGCTGCGTACCAGAATCATGTACACTCATAATAGGGTTTAATTTCCTGGGAACATGAAGACAACCTGCATATGATGGCAGGGAAGGTCTCTTTCAAGGTTCTTGGAGTCCCTGGTGTTGCTGAGAGCCCCAGTCCCTGAGGTACAAGACTCCTGGAGAACTTCAGCATCTAATGATTTCTCATTTCAATAACTGCCAAGGCACACTGCAATAATTGCCAAGACCAACCTGGAAGTGTTGCCAGAAAACCAGCAGAATAAATGTAAAAAGCCAAAGCCCAAATATACTTGGATCAAGTACGTTTGGAGAGCAAGGAGAGCAAATCTAGAGGGGTTTAGCACTTTCCCCATCCCTGTTTCTTACCCCATCCCTGCTTTTTTCCTGACCAAGGAAAGCAGAGGGTAGGTGACAGACTCCCCAAGACCTCCAGCAAGTAACACCCATAAAGATCATTCCCAAATATGGTTTTGCATTTTTCCCTTACAACGATCACATGTGCATTGGAAGACAGATACAACTTTCCCAGAGAGATTTTTAATATGCGCTAAATCCTCTTTTTTCTAGTGCAATTACGTGTTTCTAACCAAACAGCAGCACTTTTGGGCTTGAGCTGTTTCACAGCCTGGGTACAGCAGCACAAAGAGAAAACTCCGAGCACACTGTGAATTAAGTATAATTAGGCATTTACTGTGAATTGAAACAATGGCTAAGATCTTCTCATCACCATTGTGCACTGACAGGCTTCAGACAGGGAATCTTCACCACTACGTTACTGGTCCCCAAGTACAGACACTACCTATGACCGTCTCTTTTGATAGATGGAGTTTTTACTTAGAAGAAAGCAAACTTCTAGAGCAGAGGACAGCAGAAGCAGGTCCCAACCTGCCTTCTTGTCCATGCAACCTCAGTTTTTAGTATCTGAGCAGTCCAGCATGTGATCATTATTAATAAGCCCTCTGGTTTTGGTTGCTTGGGAGTCACAGCAGGGAAAACACAGTCAGTGGTCTACTTTAGATCTAGTTTAAGAGATATATATACATATATATATATATATGTATA
>NW_010210254.1:0-12179 GCF_000695765.1 Mesitornis unicolor
TCCCTTCCAACTCCTAATATTCTGTGATCTAAAGACCATCACACACTACACACACAGAAGAGCTCCACATGTTTTTTACTGATGACCATAACTTGTATATTTCCCAGTGTTTCTATGTTTTACTGTGCCCAAAGGGGACAGTAAGGCAGGAGAAAAATATGACCATTTCCTAAGGGTAACAAAAAATATTTACATGCTATCAAAGCTCCTTTCATTAACTGGAATTGTATTCAATGGTACAAATAAAAGATGCTTTACTAGTTAAAGAAATTTAACAGCTGTATTTCTATAGAAGAGATGGTTAAGCAACATAAATTAGGAATGTTATCTCATATTTTCAATTTGGAGTCACTAAAAGTATACATTTGGTGTTTATGGTGAACTTTTCTTTAGAATCAAGCAACATCCAGCAAACTCATGGTTCAAGATTCACTCAAGTTTTTATGCTTTGTTTCTTTCAAATCAGACTATGGCCAGAACAGATGTGGTGACTCCAAAAAACATCAATGCCCTCCATTACCTAGCTCTTTGCTATCATTTATAGATATTTGATACCATGAGTAATAAACTAATGCTTGTAAAACAGGATACTAATAAAGATTGGGATTTAAAGGTACTGTGAAAATTATTGCAAACACTCAATTTCAAAAAGAACAGCCCAGAGTCATCCATTAAAGGCCCACAAAAACAAACATGCAACAGTTTATCCTTCACATATGTGCAAATCTATACAGGGATTTGCTGTTGTGTTTTGGATTTTTGTTTTTAAACACAGGCAAACCTGGAACACGTGAAGTGCATTTTTGTGTTTAGAACTATGAAACAACCTGTTTAGATTGCTTTAAGTATTCACTCTATCAGTCAGCTTCAGGGATGACAATTTCTACTACTATTTCATGAGTGCACTTCAAGTCATATCATTTCAGGAAACTAAGTAGCAGAGTTATAAGAAGTACGCTTTACTTACTCAAAGAGCTCTCTGTCCAACAACGCTGGTAAATCATATTCAACAAGCAATTCATAACTATGCCACAAAATCGCTGCTACACAATGCAAATGGGAAGGAGATGGCATCAGAAGACCATACTCTCTTGTTGAGCTGTTGGGACAAATGTAGCTGACCCGGCCGCTTTTTTTCATAGCTGCAACTCTTGCGGAATCGCTGACCCATTTCAGCAATGCTTGAATTCTGGAAAGTAAGATGATGTAGTGCATTACAGCAGGTCAAAGAAACATTCAAAAACAAATTAGCTTGCTGTGTTTTACTAATCTGAATTACACATTTACCTATTTCTTTGAAGCAAAGTTCAATAGTGAGCTCAAACTCTGTTTTCTCAAGACTTAAATCACTAACAGGAAGAACTAATTAAAAGCACTTATCGTCTTGGAAAGCCAAACGTAAGCTTTCTTTCTACAGAGAAAGAAAACATAGCAAGTATCTGAGTATTTAAGAGAAAAGTCAGTTGAACCCTAAAAGATTTATCACATTTATAAGAGGGGAAAAAAAAAAGAGGGACAGCGTTCTCTGCAAAGGATGCAAGAAGCCAGGAGGAATGCAGGAAAATTTCTTTAGATTCCTGTACTTTCAGGCTCTCTCATACAATCAGATTTTTAAAAGTCTGTTTTTGTGCAGTAACATCAAGCCACTATTTAGCAGATTATTTTTGTACACACTTCCACATGACAATTCAAATCACATTACCTATCTTTCGTTCCAGGGTCTTGAGTTGTTCCAAGCTGATAAAGAATGTCTATTGTGGAGTCAGAAGAGAGACCATTTAATCTTCCAAACAGTAAAGGGCTATTCAGATCTTGCCACATACAAAAAAAAAGGAGGGGAAATAACAGAAGTACTTACACATGCATTTTTCAGAAGTACTAATGAAATTATTACAGAATTGCAATAGTAACATTCAATTGAGTTTTGCCATTAACATAAAAGTGCAATTCTTATACACATCACTATCTCAAAACTGTGCATTTTGTATATTAAATGCAACGTTCAGCATAAAAGGAAAAATTGTTGCAAGATTCACCAGATACAGGACTCAAAAGTTTAACTAGTAGGATTTTCTTCAACATATTCCTAAAAGACAGGACCAATTCCAATAGAGCTGTCAAATCTCATGCTTCATAGAAGGAAACATGTATTTCAAAATGGAAGTTTATTTAACTCCAGTTTCCACCAGTGGAACTAAGGTCAAGGAACTCCTCAGATTACTTCTGATCGATATTCTCCTCACTGTGTTCACCTCCTGCCCTGGAGGAAACTGCTCTCTTATCTAACAGCATTTCAGCAAAAGGCAGTAGGCTACACTAAAACATTAACTGACGGCAAAATAAGTCATGGAAGCCATTCTGAAAAGTGTGTTTTCTGGTTTTAACAGCAACTTCAAAACAGGAAATACATGAATTCAGTTTTCCTTCTTTTGCTTTGATGCTTTGTGGCTTTTGAAGTGGTATGAAACCATAGATACAGAACCCCTAGTGCGTTAACAGAAGAGGTACTGCAAAAATTTCACTGTAGGACAGATTAGTTGTTCAGGTGTCTTGATTACATACCTCCACCTGTAAAAATTTTCAATGCTTCATGCTATTCAGAACTTATACCGTCATACAGACTATTACTGCCCAAATTCTGCTGCATTTGTTTTCCTTAACAGTACTCAGGATGCTATTTAATTTGAAACATCTAGACATACTATCTATAGCAAGATGCACTTAAAATAGATTACATGTCCTACTCTTGCATCTTCAAAACATTCACCTAATTATTTGTTCTACACAAAAATCAGAACAACCTTTGTTGCACATTGCTTTACTGGTGTTGAACTACCCACATACAAGGACTCTGATACTTAGCATAATAAAGCACAATGGCAAGCTTGGTCAACCTCAAATGCAGAATCAGAAAGTAACATGCAAATATACTGTATTTCTACATTTATAAGCAACAACTGAAAAGAAAAACATTGCACTCACCTGCAGGATCACTCCCAGATGCTGAGCAGTTTCTTAGAAGTATGTCAATCAATTTTAGGCCAATCCTGGTGGACTGAAGCCCAATTTTTACAAGCACAGCCTCGATGTTTGGAGAATGCATACCACAGTAAGGTGACATGAGTAAAGCAGCACACGTCTGCAACAGATTAGCAGTGGGTGCTGCAGCGCTAGCCATCATTCCTTCTAAATCACTTATGTGAGTGAGGCAGTGGTGTAATAATCTTAACCATCCAATACTGAAAAGAAAAACATGAAAATGAGCTAATGTATCATTTTCTTATTATTTTTCATCTATAACATAACGATCTGTATTAGATTCTAAAACCAAGCATTGCAGAAAACTGTTGGCATGATCAGACATATCTGAGAAAAGCAAATTAAAATGACTGAATTTAAGACCACAACGTAATATACATTAGTAATGTTACTGTAATCATTGGTTTGATACTGTAAAAAAGGCAGGGTTTGTAGGCAGGAAGAGTTAAGAGCTTCCAAGTTTTATTACTAGAGTTTCTCAAGATTTCTTGATTCACATACATATTTCTTCCAATAAGTTCACCCTACCGGGGAAAATGTGAAGGGAAAGGTGTTTATATGGGAGGAAGGTAGCAGGGAGGGTGTGTTGGGTTTTATTTGGTTGATTGGTTGGTTTTGTTTTTTACATTAAAAGGAGTTTGTCAAAACATAAATGTGAAACATAAAACAGCACACTGCCTTACTTAGGTACCATTGGATTTATTAATTTTTAAGGTCAAGATTCTGTAATAGCGGTTGGCATTAAGATTACACAACTGCATAGCTTCCCTAACTTTACAAACTTCTAAGGTTATACACAACTACAATAAATTACAGTGTGTCTTAGTAAACCTGACTTAAAAAGCACACAGAAAAAGCATAGAAATTAAAAATGTATTAGTCACTGCATTTCCCTCATGTCTCTCTTATTCTTTAACAATATTGTTCAGTATTCCTTTTAATAATAAATCTTGAAAAGTAAGATTCCATTACAATAGGTTATCTGAAAACACATTAGCTAGACTTTATTTATAAAAAATATGCGACAATGCTGTTTAAATATGCATTATTAACAAGATGGCAATCTAAATGGCATGTGAAATAAATGGCATCATTTCACTGACTAGTTCTAAACTAACAGGTTAACTTATTTTCACAGGTAACCTTACCTCTCATAGCTCAAAAAGCAATAAAGCTTGCGTACAGACCTTAAATGAAGTTTACCCTTTTATTTTAGGAAAAATTTACCCCTAAATATTTCTCATTTTAGAAAAGAGCAAGTTTTCTGTTATGTCCAAAACAAAATTATATCCAAATTTATTGAATATATCTACCATATTACTACCATTACCTTGCTGATATACTTATAAAACTAACCTGAAAGCCACAATAAAACATTTCAAGATATGAAGAATGTACACTCACCTTCTTTTGTTAGATACTGACTATTTTTGTGTGATAAAAATAACTTTATCTGAAGTACAAATAGCGTAACAGTATAACTTGGCTATGAAAATTTACTTACTCTCTCAAAACTTTTCCCAGCAAAAAGAAAAAAAAAGTTTTTTTTAAAGCTTTCCCATCCTCCTTTTTCAAATTTATAAACATTAAGGTTCAAAGATAAAATATTTCAAAGAAATTATTTTTTACAGTTTAGTAAGGTAAATTTCAGAACCAGGATATCTCTAAAATTCATCCATTAAATTAAATTCAAAGTTGGAAAACTTTTAACTTTTTTTTAAGAAATCCTTAAGGGTTTATTTATTTTTATTTTAAAAATGAGTACAAAACTCAAGATGCCACCTAACTAAATAAAAGCTTTCAAAAGAAATCTTGCTGATACACCAGAATCTCAAGAACATTCAGTTCCTATTCTGCAAATGTTTGCAAACTGCAATATTAGATACGACTTCCACAAATCATCCCATTGTCCTATTCCTGCTTCAATACGTATGTAACTCCATTGACTTCAGTAGAGATAACAAATATGTTGCTACTTCAGTTTTTTTGACAATTGCCTACCCATTAAAAACAGAGTGAAACTCTGAATGCTTTCCTAACCTTTATATTCTGTCACCACTGCAGAGAAGGTGAAAGAATACATACCTTTGACGTATGCAGATTAAGCATGCTATGAAAACAAGTGAGAAGTACTGCTTGCTTATAAGTGCCTTCTGGAAAAAGAGTTAAAAAAACCCCAACAAACAACTGAAGAAAAGGCAAGTTTTCTAAGATATTTGAAACAGATCCTGCAAATGTTACAATTCAACTACAAACCCAGGTACTCATGACTACAGTTTGCTACTGAAAGATCTGACTCAGAGTAGAAAACATCATTAAAAAAAGACAAAAGCCATTTGTGCCATTTATACTAGAAGCTCACCTTGTTTTAGAGACCTGATCCTCTGAGGGAAGGAATGGGTTATTGACAGTTGCAGAGGAAGTGTTTCCGAAGGCGGTGAGGCCTAACAGTTTGATCTGAGAGAGGCCTAGTGTGCTGGCATCCCGAGGACGATGGAGACGGAGGCAGACAGCTGAGGCAACTTCAGCTTTCACCAGCTGGATTTTTATATACGTGAGACCACTTGTGATAACAGGAGTCGACAAAGGTAACATATTGATACCATCTGCACTTATTTCAACAGATACTGATGAAGGACAAGCTACAGAGTAAGATAAAAAGGTTTAATGCTATTTAAAAACCTGTACTGGTTTGATTTTTAAGTGTTAAACACATATCCCTGTTAAAGATACAGAACAAGATGACTGACATGATCTTAGGCAAACACTACCACAGAAGCACAGCTGGAGTATTTGACCTGTGCAACAGTACATCAAGCAGAGGCAGGGCCTCCCATTCTCAAAGAAAGCAGAATTAGCAAACTTGTCAACTTATTCTACATATATTCTTCAAACAACCTGCAGCTTTATTTCCTCTGATTATACTTTTAGTATAATTTCTAAATCGTACTCTTCAGGTTTTCCAACTTCCATCAATGTTGGTGAATCTACTTACTCGCCAGAGAGGCCAGGTGAGGCTGGATGTGGATCTCCTTGAGGAGCACAGCCGCGGGAAGGTGAATCGTGAGGTCGCACCAAGCTTCCTCGGGTAAAAAGATGTATGACCATGCAGCAGACCGAGCTCTTCTGTGGGGAGGAGTAGCCTGCAGCAGCACTTCAGCAGGCTGGGCAGTGGGACTGCTTGAGGTGATTGAACCTTCAGAAACAGCACCATTAACATTGATTACTCATGTTTATTAATAAAACCCACTTTAATTTACAACCTGAACTGTGGAAAACACTTTTCTCTCACCTGCTCCGGTTTATTCATAACATCTCATGTGTAATGATGACAACTGCCGAGATATTTTTCGTTTCCTTAGACTTTATTGCAATAAGGCAGTTTACATGTCCACATGCATAGGTACGTGCTTGAAAATTTGCTAGGTGACATCAGCTACCAAAACTCTGAACTTTCTATCAAGAGTTCATTACAAAAACAAACCAACCAAAAAGGTGCAGGTTGAACAGTATGCTTAGAACTTGAACTCAGTTAATTCATGGTTAACACACCGAAGGATTTAATGGTTTAAGTATTAGAATTATAACATAAATGACTTTGTAACCAAAATCCGCAAATGTTTTTCTTTGAAAAGGTTTGTTTCGCACGAAAATCTTTTTCTGAAAAAGACACCAGAATAGAAAAAAAACAACCTGACCACAGCAGCTGCTTATTTTTCTAATCATAGCAGGAGCTAAGAATGAAGTAGGAAGGTCTAGGCTATGTCTTCTTGAGCAAAGTAGTATGGCACAACAGGACCAGGTCTGTGCTGTTCCAACTACAGGTACTTGAGGTGTTTTACTTCAAAGCAGCTCTAGCCTTGCCCCATGACTGAATACCTATAGCGGCTGGAGGTGAATTTCTGGATACATTTTGATAAGAGTTTCATCCCAAATGAGAGGAGTTAATCTCTCAGAGAACACTACGTGACGAGAATCAGAGTGTAGTAAGTGAGGACAAGCAGAAGGTTAATTTCAAAAGCACATTCCTGACTCAAAGTAAAATATTAAGATAGATGCACTTATAGCAGAAAATCAAGAACTGTAGCACCTTGCAAGTTGGGAGATAAGGCATGCAAGAACCCATCACCATATATGCTTAGGATTTTTATTACTTAGAGTAACCAAGTGCCAACATTTGCAGGATTCTTAAATTTACCTTTTAATAACTTGTGAATATCAAGGTAGAAGGCTTTGAACTCCAGAAGGAATTTTTTTACCATGAGATCAATCAGACATTGAAATAATCTCCCAGGGGAAGTGGTAAATTCCCCTACATTGGTCAGTTTTAGAAGTCAGCTTGACAGGGTGCTGACTCATCTCATTTAAACTATATTTTCACCTTAAAAGGATGGACTAGATTGTCCTTGTGGTCCCTTCCAACCTGGTATTCTATGATTTTATGATTCTATGAAGATTTCTAACAGCTCCCTATTCTGTCAAATAAACCTTTTTTTGTTGTTTTTTAAAAGTAATTGGTTTTGACCCTCTTAAATTTGAATTACAGGACTGAATGGATTTCTCTCTTGCCTGACAATTTTTCCAGAAATTTTAAAAAAAGAATCCTTTCTTTCTCCCCTTTTGACAGTGAGACACATTCTATGAATACATTCATAGACTACGCTAGGCTAGCGGGCAGCAACAGAAAACACTAAGACACCAATAGTGAAAAAGAGCCTTTGTAAGATACTAAAGTACGTTTACATCTTAAAACACATGCATTTTATTTACCTGGCAGCCACTGTATTGATACAAGAACAGCACTTTAATTGTAACACTCATATAGGCAACATTGGAGCAATTAGGTGTAGACCTGAGAGCAGCATCAGCCCTATCACCCTTACACTCCAGCTTCTGCTGTTCTGTTTGACCTAGCTTGGGCTTGTTCTGTGTCAGCCAACTTTGCTATGCTTCTGCAACAGTTCTATCAAATCTGACGTGCCTGAAGTGAAGTCGGTGAACCTTAGTCTGCCTATGGCAGATGGTGCGCAGGAACTGGCTACCCTCTGACCTAGGGGAGAAGGAAGGGGCCCACCTTGATGCATGACTACAACAGATACAGATCACTCCCTTTTTCTTCTTTCCCCTATCCATACAAGGTCTTACTACTTGTGGAGGAAGGGCTAACCTCCTCCCCACACAGCTTCCTGAAACACAAGCAACCCCTCTGTTTAGAGGATTTAGTAGTATTGCAACATTTGACACTACCACGGTATTTTTTGTGAAGAACATGATAAAGATTCAAATGACCAGTGGATATTGATGTAAGAGAAAGAAGTATTACTTACCCAAAGGCGCAAAATTGTGAATTCCTTCTGCATTATCAGGCTCAGAAGCTAGCACTCGAGCTTTCAAACTGCTGTCTGTTGCTTTGGTGGGACCAGAATCAAGAAATTTCATAATAGTTGAAACCATACTTCTTGCTGTGTTAACAATAGCTCTTGTGCTTGTTACCATGTTGTTACAAATAAGTTGAACACCACCTGTGTATAATGCAGGCAGAGGGAAAAACACCAACACTGTTCAGAAGCATTCAACAGACTGTAAGCGAGCAAAGACCTATTTAGTAAAATTTGCTCCTCCAGGCACATACCTCTATTCCTTCTTTAAGTGCAAAAAAAAAAAAATCTACAATAAAACTTTTACTTAATGTAGCTAAGGAAAAACTGATCTTACCCATATCGTGGAAAGCCTTCAGTGCCTCACTGGTATCCAACACTCGTAAAATGAACCAGAGCAGTGGCTCAGACAACTGACAAGTGGCGAGAGAGCCCTAAAAGAAAAAGTTAAGAAGTACACCTTCTCAAGCAAAATTAATATGACAGAAATATGCATTAGTCTCTCCTTTTAGTAGGCTAAGAAATGCCACCAGAGTTAACCTCTCTACCACAAAACAGCAATATCATGCTCCATATATACTTATATATATATACACATATATAAATGTATATGCATATGTGTTCATTCCTACGTAGAAGTCTCAGTGCTAAGGAAAAGATCAAACTACCAGGGGTAAGCAGCTGAAGGGAAATAAGAATACTGAGCATTACAAATAACCACTAATATGAATGAAATAAATGTGTTTCCCACCTTGAAGATAATAAAACATTCACTCCATCTTCAAGCCTTTAGCCAGGAACATTTACAGGAATGTCAAAAAGTCCTTACAGAAACTCTCCCCCTCTACCACAGGCAACAAGGGAGACTTCCTAACTTCAGCACCAAAATGAAGTGAGGTTGGAAAAATGTTACTTTTTCTACATAGCACTAGTTCTGTTTTCTGAACTTATTATAGGTTACAGCATCAAGTAACCTATAACTCCCTTGAAGTTCAGCAGACCCAAGGAACTTACCTGTCTTCCCATGTACCCACAGGCCATGTAGGTAAGAATTGGCTGAAGCATCACTTGCACTGTTGTTGCTTTTTTACTAAGTGTTGTCAGGATAGTGAACAACCCATCTCCAACTGATATTGCATCTAGGCCACCATGAAAGTTTTCATGTTTAGTGAGATGTAAGCCACTTGCACCTTAGTGAAAACAGAAACAGTTCAAAAGGTCAGAAGTCAAGACCTAACAAACCGTTACAGCACATAAGATAACTCAAGGATATTTAAATTTCTTTTCAGTTAAATCACAGAATCACAGAATGTTAGGGATTGGAAGGGACCTCAAAAGATCATCTAGTCCAATCCCCCTGCCGGAGCAGGAACACCTAGATGAGGTTGCACAGGAAGGCGTCCAGGCGGGTTTTGAATGGCTCCAGAGAAGGAGACTCCACAACCTCTCTGGGCAGCCTGTTCCAGGGCTCTGTCACCCTCACTGAGAAGAAGTTTCTTCTCAAATTTAAGTGGAACCTCCTGTGTTCCAGCTTGTGCCCATTACCCCTTGTCCTATCATTGTTTGTCACCGAGAAGAGCCTGGCTCCATCCTCGTGACACTCACCCTTTAAATATTTATAAACATGAATGATGTCTCCCCTCAGTCTCCTCTTCTGCAAACTAAAGAGACCCAGCTACCGCAGCCGCTCCTCATAAGGGAGATGCTCCACTCCCTTGATCATCTTTGTAGCCCTATGCTGGACTCTCTCCAGCAGTTCCCTGTCCTTCTTGAACTGAGGGGCCCAGAACTGGACACAATATTTCAGATGCGGTCTCACCAGGGCAGAGTAGAGGGGGAGGAGAACCTCTCTCGACCTACTAACCACCCCCCTCCTGATACACCCCAGGATGCCATTGTGAACATAAATGTTCACAAGGATTTTACAAACTATAAACAGGCCAGTTTTCAGGATCATATAAACTGCTACTAGTATTCCCAGCTACATGCTACCTTCTTTACAGCCTAAATAGGAAGACTTGACCCCAGGAAGCCAGGGAACTTAAAACCAATGTTAGGTAAAACTAGAAACAGAATAAGAACTACAAGGATTGGAATAACTCCAAACCAGAGCTAACAAACAAATATATTATTATCTGAAAAAGAAATAATCTTAAATAAGTGCAGTTATTCAGCCAAAAAACTCTCAAAACCATTTGAGATATATATATATATATCTCTATCTCAGAAATACCTCTCCCAAAATTCTCCTTCTCAGTGTTACAGCTCAGAATTTATTCATGAGGATTTACTAAATACTGGTATTCAGCAATACTGATTACACACTGCTGAAATTGAGGATGGAAAGCAAAAAAATAGTCTTTCAAAGAAAGAGATTACCTCCGTAAATACAACTGTCTTACCAAACACATGAGATCAATCTAGAAGAACTTTTATAAGTGGTTTTAGATCTGAATGGAGGGAATGGATGAAATAATCCCGTTTCACTTAGAGAAACTGGAGTTAAATTAACAAATAATAATAAAAAATAATGTATTCAAGTAATCTTTGGAAAATGCCTTGGAAAAACATTCCAGCAATAGAACTGACAGCTGTAGTACTTCAATCACCTTCAAGCTCTCATGAAAGAAAATGCTAATAAGCACTGGGTGCATGGAGAGAAGAGAAAGAAAAGTCTTAAGACTCAGTCTCTGCATGGCCAAGAAAATGAGTGATGGAGCTGAAGCCAACTAAGGTGGGTTTGCTGTGAAGACTGAGGCAAAGAGAAGGTAGGATAGGAGGAGAATACTGTTACTCATATGATTTTCATAGCCTGTCAATGACAAAGCATAAAAACCTAATGAAATGAACACATGAAATTGTCATAAAAGAAAATCCAACAAAAAATTTAACTTCACGTGACAAGTGTATTACTCAAGGCCATCCTGGTTCCTGACCAGCTGGCTCACCAGGTGCAGTAAATTAACATTATTAGAATTATTTTTGGCACCAGATTCACTATTTATCACTACACATCTGCAGACATCATCTTGTTTATCTTTCCTGGATAGCTAGCAGGCTGCACTAGCTATTACATGTTTACTACTATATGCTGACATCTGATTTTTTGGATCATATATAGCCTTGGCTGCAGTCTTAGAGAATTGTTTTGTTCATAAAAATTATTTGGCGAGAGCTTAATAGAGTTCATGAAAGAACTAAAACCACAAATAGCAGTGTTGCATCTTCCCAAAATATACATACACATTAGTTTCAATAACCTATATTAAAAGACCTTGAGAGGAACAATCTACAGAAGGGATCAGCTGGCCCAGTATCCTGAATTCAATGAAAAACATTTTAAAACAACACTGTCTTTCCAAATTGGCTTTTTAAAAATGCAAAACCACTCCTGGACAAAAATTGGTGGTTCTGAAAGACATCAAAGTTAAAGAGAAGAATTTTTGAACTTCATCCCAAAGAAACACATATTGAGCACAAACCATCACTCCTACAGCAAACTAATTTCAGTGTATTTCAGTTTACAGTTTATAGTATTTGCAATGTGACATCAACCACCCAGTAAAGGAGGAGATGCTCTGGAATTAATTTCTGGAAACTTCCAACACTGCGATTCAGGTTTGTCAAATTTGACTACTGGAGGTTACTACTTTTTCCTCAATTGATTTTTATGCCAAAATGAATGACTGGTCTAACATCCACCTGCTACCATCCAAAAAGTTTACTGTTTTTTGCAGAGGGTTGTGGTAAATGGAGCAAAGT
>NW_010210255.1:0-27149 GCF_000695765.1 Mesitornis unicolor
GGTTAGGCCCGGGCCGTTGCGCGGGAACCTCGCTGAGCGTTAATATGAGGAGGAGGAACCGAGTGGTTGGGAGGGAGGAGGATCCCGCCATAACAAGGCTGTTTGAGAGGGCTTGCGCTGTTGTTTGGGCTGGTGGGAGGAGAGAGGCCTTGTGTTTGGGTTTCCGAGGCAAGGGGGAAGGTTGTGTTCGCCGTGGCGTGTTCTCCGCGGAGTGCTGATAAACGGGAGGGGGAGGTCCTGAGAGGCCCGAAGGTGGCTGGGATCTTTCCTAGCGAAAAGAAAAAGAATGTGCTGGGTGGTGGGGATAGTGGAATTCTGCTTTTCTGAGTAGAAGCCTGCTGGCTTGCACGGAGGGAGATGAGGCAGATGTTAGTAGTTTGGAAGGCAAGTGTCTCTGGATCTCTTCCCGAGTGTGACTGGGGAAGGAAACAGAAGGGCACAGACATAACTGACTTTAACTGTCTGGAGGTTGTACCACAAGGAAGAACCATTAAACTTTTGAAACTGAGGATTTTGCAATGAAAAGCTTGATTCATTCTGTGCTTTTTGAGTCAAAGGAATTCTGCAGCACCTGGAGGGGCTTAATCTAAACAGTACTGTTGTTTTGTAGTACTTATGCGGTTTTTGTTAATGTGATTCATTATTTTTCTGCAATAAATAGTTCAAACAAGAATTTTATTATTATTATTACTGTTACAGTTATTGCTGTTGTTATTACTGCTGTTATTTTGGAGTGGAGTTTCTCCCCAGGTATCGTTGAGTTGTAATGAATGATGACTTTTAGTGACATCCCTAATAGTCATATTGTAACTGAGTTCACAAAAAATCATTGGTAGTTACAAAGTTCCTATAGGTGCTTCTTTGGGAGAGACAAACACTGCTGAAATACTACTTTTTTTTTTTCTCATTCATGGTATTTTTTGGAGTTACAGTATATTTTAAAGGAAAGTGTCACCATTACAGTAATTTATTTATTACCTGTGTGATAGGAATTTCTATGGTTAAGTTACAAAAAACACTTGGCTCCTCCCTCCTCATAGCATTTCTCAGGATATTGTTAAATTGGGAGGAGGGAGAAATGCTTGCTGTTCTTCATGAACATCTGATTCACAGAGGGGGTAATTTCATGTTTTCAAACGAGAGTTATGTCATTTGCATGTTTTAATTTGTCTTGGAATGCACGAGATAAGGATGAATGTCTGTCCTGCCTTGGACTCTGCGAGCGCAAGGAACTTTCCCCACTTCGCCTCCCCCCACCTACTTGAAAAATACTGATAGGTAGACAAATTAGGTAAACTGTGTATGTCAGGAGGAAATTGTGAGTTTAGGAAGTTTTTGTGACCTTCTTAATGTCTTTCTAGACTTCTCTTATTAGCCAAATATCATTCAGTTAGGTGTTCAGTTATAGACTTTCTTTTGATTCTGAACTCAAAACAAGAAGAAGTTCTTCATCTTTTGAAATAAGAAGTAAATGACTTGAGCTGTGTTGGGCCAGGTACGATAGATAAGGGGATTGTTCTGGTTTATTTCTGATAAATAAAAGGTGATAAATGCGAGAGAGATTTTCTTTTCCTTATTCTCTTTAATCAAATTCAGATTACTTAATCTTCAATTTTAGGCTGAAGAGACTTGACTAATGATAGGAATCTGTCTCTAAGCTGTTTATTTGTTGTTTGAGAAATGGGGCCTTGTCTCTCCTTCCCAGTCCTCTGACAATTTAGAAAGTGGAGAGCTGTCCTGTGTCTGAAGCCAGAGCTGTCCTGTCTCTAAGGCCAGCAGGAAATTTACAGGCTTAGGGTTGAGCCTTCGATCTTGCAGGAACTGCTGCTGTTTGCCCCGCTCCTGCTTTTATTTGTGAAGTTTATAGGAACATAATTAAATGCAGCCTCTCTGAAAGGAATATTTTCATAGATTCCTGTAGTCAACTGACAGGTTCATAAAAAAATTTACCACTGTTGAGACATAAGGATGTGTTTCAGTTTGGCTTCCCGCATCACCTAAAGATTAAATTTGCAATGCTGACATGTTTTAAAAGACTGGAAATGCAAATATGGTTCAGGTAGTATCATTAACTCATCTGCCTGACTGCTGTTTTGGTTTCCAGATGAAACACATATGCTAATGTCATTTCCCGTAAAATTACACATACATCAACATGTAGTCTTTTCAATGTAAGCATGTTGTACTTGTGCCAAAGTTTAGCATTTTGTCATATTTCATCAGTTTTAGACACAGCAAGTTAACAAAAAAAAAAAGCTCATCTCTATTTTATCATTTGTAAGTTGTATCTAGGTGGATATCAAAATCTATGGAAGATGCAATGAAATACAAGATAGGAGTAGTTTGTTCTGTAGGTGTGGAAGCAGTGTGTGATAGCTGGGCATTTATTTGCAGTTTGAATGAACCATGCTGATTGTGTATTGTAAAATCTTCTGTAGAGCTTAAGTTCTTACTTTAAAACTTCAATGTGATTAAAGCTTTTAATCTTAAAAAAAATTGAAATCCCAGTTGCTGTGTATTGCAGCATGTCCTTAGGTGATGAATTCTGGTTTTGACATAAAGGCTTTCTGTTTTGTATGCAGGAGGAAATTATTACTATCATATATTTTAGTCTTTCTGCTTACTGTCATATCCATAGACAAAGTGTATTTCTGGAACAGTAACTTTATTGATTCACATACTTTTGCTTTAATATGCCACCTATACAAAACAAATTCGTGTGGAAACAGCAATTGCTTAAGGGTTCTGAGGCTGTTCTGTAGCACAGGGAAGCCCAGCACTGACTACCACTGCTCTGCATAAGATTTTGAGATTGTGATGGTTCCTTCAAGGTAAATTCAGCATTTTCAGAAAACGGGGAGGGACGGAGAACTGTTACGGACAAATGACTATGAGCAGTTATCTCTGATAGGAGTGCAGTTTCTCAAAATGTATGTTTTGTATTTAAAATATTATTTTATTATATTAGCTGTTCCAGGTGTGTTACACTTTTATTTTTTTAATACCAAACACCTAAATTGGTTTGCCTCTAGATAGAATCTCTGAACTTAATCCTTTGGGGAAGGGGACTTAAGTGGTGCTTGTTTTGGAAAAATATTCGTAATGGAAAGTTTTCTGTAAGAGGGGTTTGGGAGAAGGGCCTGTTCGTTTGGTTTGGGGTGAGTAGGCATTGTCCATACAGTGTCTGATGTATATGAAATTTAATGGTTTCAAAGAGTTCATCCATATGAGTGGATTTTCTAGTTATGGTGTGTAAACCACAACCTGCTAGATTTTATTCTCAGCCTTTTACTAGGAATTGTCTGCCTAAAGGAGCAGGCATAATTGTTTATTACAGTTGTATTGATGTTTCTCCATCAGTAAATAATTTCCTGCAAAAGAGGAGCATGTTACTGTAGAAGTATTAAGTGTCTAGAGTTGTCAATAGTTTCTTCATATAGGAAAACTTCGTATTGGTTCACAAACTCTGGAAGAGCCAGCCGTTCTTTGCTGTCAGTTTAGTCGGCTTTGAGGTGAAGGATACCACTTTCCAACCTCCAAGAGATTTCAAGGATTAGTGAATTTGAGATGAAGTAGAAAGTTCCCAGTGTCTGTCTGTATTTGTTATAGTGTCTTACTGAAATGCAAGACCCTAAAGGCTTTTAGACACAAGCTATGGCTGATCGCTTGCAATATAGTCTGACAGTAACGTTCCACCTGTTCCACCTTCTTGGTAGCAGAATCATCAGATTAATTTGGCAAAAAGTGCTTGTTACATGCATAGATAAATATCCATACTGAATTGCCTGTTGCTCTGTTTCTGCAAATACAGAATGTATTTCCATATTACTTCAGACTTGTGCTAAGTGCAGCACTCTGATAAGCCATGGATGAGTAATGCCATTTGAAGCCTATCACCTCTGTTTCAGTCCTGTAATGGCTCTGTGATGCTTCAGCCGTTTCTTGGCCCTTTCTGTTCTTACTCATCATTGATTACTTAAGGCCGACTCTTAAGTGCTGCTGACTGGCATCTACAGCCTGTCAAGGCAGGTGCACCACGCCGTGAAGCTAAGGCAGAATGATACCTTTCAAGATAGCTGCTAGATTCTCTCAACTGGTGTTTTTCTGTTGAAGCAAAAGCAGTTGAAGAGTATAATGAAATGGGTATAAGAGGGAGGAAATTGCTGCAGACACAGTAGTCTGAGCCACTCTAAGTTATTTCTCTGCAGGCTGCTTCATGGGAGACAATGTCAAGGAATTCGCTAGGTGCCATAGCATCCAGAGCCAGTTAGGAGAAAATTACTGCAACTTTTCAGTGTGTGGGGGTGGTTTTTTGGGTTTTTTTGGATGATGATGTTGTTTTGGTATTTTTGTTTAGATTTTTAAAGCATAATTAAAACCACGTATGGCACATGATTAAGCTGCATATTTTAGTATTTGTCACTCCAGTTTTTGGCTGTAACCATCATCTCATAAGAGGAGGCTTTTCCTAGTAGTGTTCCTTCATAAAATCATTTAAATTATTCCTGGTTTTATGTTGTTTGGTATTTTTCAAACATACTTCATCATACTTCTGCCTCTAGTAACTTCTTTACTCCTTTTGTTGCTACTTGTTTCGAAACAGTTTACATGATTTTTGAGCTTACAAAAGATGTTCTACAACTCTTTTTTACAGCGTAATACTGTGAGACCGTTATTACTGTGCTCTTCATGCCTTAGGAAATTGTGTAGTCCACCCCTGAAATTTTTTTGGGGTAGTGCTTTTTCACTGGCCATAATACTTAGATATGAGGATGAGAAAATGGAGGAGAAGGAATGTATATTGACTAATACAGGAGTTCATCCCAGAAACTGCTTCCTTGAAACAACTTGATACAAGGGATATTGCAGCTTTCAGAGAAGAGAGCAGATTCTGAAAGCAGATTCTGTCCAGTAACTTTCTCCTTGCTTCCCAAGAAAAACAAAATTTGTGATTCTGTGTGGTGGTTTCTTAACTATTCTTGATACATTGCTTCAGATAGGTGTCACAGTGTCCTAATCTGGATCATGGGAGAAGTATTAAAATTCTATGATGAAAGAGCTTTTTTAAAAATTTGGGGTTTTTTGTGTCCATGGCTTGTTAGTAGAAAGCTTGATTGTTTTTCTGTGTAATCTGTAAAGCAGTCAGTCCATTTTTAACTCCTGTAGTCTGATTTGTGGTCTGGCAGTTAGCATGGAAAAATAAATCAGACTGATCTAATTTGATCAACTGGTGTCACAGGCATTGCAGTGAGGTGTTGGTGTGGAGTGGGTTTTGAGTTTGTCTCCTCACCCCCATTTGTTAAAATATTTCAAAACTTATCTTGGGAAAGAATATGTTGCAAATCTTTGTCCACAGTGTATGTGACAGTGTTAGATCTAGGTTGTAATACAGAGTAGCAGTTATTAGATTTGCTAAATATTAGAAACCAGTGTAACATAAAAGAAATTTTAGAAGAATGCTCAGGCTAGTTTTGGATTGACAATTAATGGCAATCATGTCTAGGGGAAGAGTCTGTTGAAGAATTATTTAAGATTGCTTATGAAATTAAGGGTGGAAGTATTTCTGATTTTATCTTTTTGGCTGTTCTGTTGGATAGACAGGAGATATTTCTGTGTATAAACTTCAAGAACTGACCAACTTGACTTGCTAAGCTCATGCTTATGGGTAAGGGTGAATAATCTTTTTAACAAAAGCTGGTTGTATCCAATCGCATGTTAAGTATTTACTGGCTAGACTAACAAGTTGGGTTTTTTCTAATGTTCTGGTGGTATTTTTCTGTTTTAAAAAAAGAAACCGAATTGATAATGTAAAAATAGGCTATGTAGAAACAAAGCAAACCTTTTTTAGTTGGCAGGAAACCAGGTTAAACTGAATCTCTTCTGTGCCTGCCATAAGACACATGCAATGTTTTGTTGCATAGCATTCTTAGAGTCAGGATTTTTAAAAGCATTGGTATGTGGAAGCTTTTGGATAGTTTTTGTGTGTGTTCTGAAGTCTTTTGATTTACATCAGAATCCTTGAGGCAGTACCTTATTTTCGAATCCTGATGGCTCCTGTTCTCCAAGCCAGGAACATTGAAGAAATGGAGGCTGAACACAAAGCTGTTGTAGACAAGTGCAGAGGAACTCGCTTTCATGCTTCCCTGGCAGACGTTCTTACTCCTTTTAGGTTTTCACGTTTAAGGAATTTCACAGTAACTTTTTTTAGTAGGTCAATCTGATGTAATTCCTTTGGAAATATAAAATATCATGTTATATTTACGTGTAGGTGACACTTTCCTGTAATCTTAAACATTTAGCAGTAGAATTAAGAAATACTATTATTGCAATTGGAAGTAAGATTTCTGGTGTTTTGTTGTAAGGTGCACCTTGCAGCGTTTACTGCTTACCAAGTAACACGAAGTGAGAGGGTATGCATGTGTAAGATTTCCAGAAATCTTTCAGTGTACAAAGGGGATTTTTACACTTATTTTAGAAAATGGAATTGATTACCTAAAATTGCCAATTCATGAGGAGTAAAAATAACACCTGTTTCTTTCTTCCTTCTCTCAGGTTTGTAAATACTACCTTTGTGGCTTTTGCCCAGCTGAATTATTTACAAATACCCGTTCTGATTTAGGTGAGTCTATAAGTCTTGTAATTTTTATTCACTTATGTGTAGTTAAAATTGAACTTTTGTTTGCAGACTACATTTTTATTGTTTAATGCTCTGTCAAAACACTTTGAAAATAGACCTTTTTTTTTTTAGGATTGCAAATAATATAGTACCTTAACAACAGTATTTATCCTAGATCCTACTTCTTCTAAGTGGAAAAGACTACTTTTTTTTCTTTTCCTTACACTGTAAAGCTAAATTATTGGGTGTGTGGTGGTTTTCTCCTCCTGAAGTGCTGCCTTCTAGTTAGGTTTATTCTACCTAGGCAGGGGTTTAACTTATTTTTGTGTGAGTATTACCATTAATTTCCAAGTCCACTGAAGAGTTTGATAGGCTGGGGAAGGTAGAAGATTTTAACACAACTACCTTCATGAATTCAAGCCAAATACTCTGAATATCAGTGTTTTAAGTAGCCAGTTCTTTATTACTAAGAACACTGTCTAGTGCTTAGAAAGGGCATGTTGGCATTACCCTTTGTATGTCACAGGTTTTTTGTTTGTTTGATTAAGGCCCCAAGTGTTTAAGGTATTATTTTGTTTGTGTAGTTTTACTGATGTAGAACTTGATCTGGAAATTCAGTTTTATATGAAGACTTTATATGTCATTCAAAATCTCCTTTGGTTTATAATTACTAAACCATACTGGCATTCTTTTTCTTTAATGTGTCTTTCAAACTCTGAGCAAAGGAAGCAGAAAGGCAGGCATAAAAGTCCCTGGGAAGTGTTTATAGCTCTGTTCTGTCATGGTGCACAAAAAAATGCTGATGAATTGTGAATATAGCATTCAAGAATGCAAGCTTAAACTTTTTGTGTGGTCTTTTTAGGTCCTTGTGAAAAAATTCATGATGAAAATCTACGTAAACAGTAAGTATATCGCTTGATACATTAATACAAATGTTTTTTCTAGTATGGTTGAAATTTTTTAAAAACAACCCTACCGTGAGAAAATAATTGCTTTTTGATTTACATTTAAAATTATTTAAAGGTTAAGTATTTCTTACTTTGAGCAGGAATTTATAATACTGCAGGTTTTGTTATTTATTTTTCAGATGTTATGGAGTGATGTGAGCTTTCATTTTAAAAATCTTTCACCAGGTACGAGAAGAGCTCCCGTTTTATGAAAGTGGGCTATGAAAGAGACTTTTTGCGCTACTTGCAAAGCTTACTTGCAGAGGTAGAACGCAGAATTCGAAGAGGCCATGCTCGTTTGGCACTGTCACAGAATCAACAGTCTTCTGGGGTGAGTCTTGTGGAGTCGTCAAGGCAATTTTTCCTCTAGATAGTGTCTGCATGTTCTCTTTACCTTGTCTCTTCAGTTAAAATGTATTGTTTTCCCAAAGATTTCCATTAGATAAGTCTCTTCATCTATGAGCCAGCAGATTGCATCTATCCCTAACGAACAAGCCGAGTGGCTCCACAGTCGGCAAGAGTCCCTCTTTAATCTCCCTGTCTCTGTTTCCTCAGAATCAGCATCTGTTCTCCGCCCTAGAACATGAATCCTGTCGAGTGTCGTTTTTACCTTGATAACTTGTTTACCTTCTTTCCCTTAGTTGCATATTCCTTCTTCCTTCCACTGGGCAGCTGTATCACAGTGATATTACTGAAGTAGACAAGGACTGGGTCTTTGAGCAGCTGATGGAGCTAAATCCCTGTCAGATGCCACACTTAGGCAGCAGCCTCTTTCTGCTCCAGCACGGCCATTGGCAGGCAATGATGGAATCATAAAAGTTTGAGAAATACATACTTCTGTGCATCTTTTATTGGTTTCAAGCTGCATAATAGACAGCTGTTAATGAAAAGCTTAAACTGACTGAGAGAAAAATTTTACCTGTTTACTGCAGTAATTTTTTTTTTGTCATCTGATGGATTTGGAGCAGTGACTGTGACCTATGCTCTGGGAGTTTTATGCCTGCCAGCTCCTTTGTGCTGCCTCAATTAATTGCTCTGTGCAAAGTCCAGTTGCTTCAGAAAGAGATGTGAAGAGTATCTTCAGCCAAGAACTTATTGGCTGTGGAGTAGAGCAGAAACTGGGGGGGAAGCAGATGTAAGTCTATTCCAGCAGCCTACAGACAGGATGCTACAAGTACATTTTGGATGAAGTGAGATTTTTTTTATGTCCAGAAGTTAAATTTCAGAGCTTACAGAGCTTCTAAGTCATACTTGAGTGTCTGCTAAGATACAATAATAGTAATAATAATAGTAATAGCTGCATGGCAGCCTCAGAATTTAAATTTAGGAATTTGAATACAGAATTGTTACCTTTTATGGTCCAGAGCCTTGAACATTTTTGTTGATTTAGGAGGAATTAGTGTGAGTAGAACTTGTTTCATTCAGCAAGAGTAGAGTAGGCTGTGTTGAGGAGTGTTTTATGTTAGACTAGACTATCATTAGTCTTCATGGGAGAAGAGGCAGGAGTGGCTTATTTCTGAGTGTCTCTGGAATATAGGCAGACTTGTCTTCATGTGTTTTAAAATTATTTTAACTAAAACCAAACCAAACCAAAACACTTCACTTGTACTGTTTGGCAGGGAGCAGGACCTACTGGTAAAAACGAAGAGAAGATTCAAGTGTTAACTGACAAAATTGATGTGCTTCTACAACAGGTGAGGTTTTTTTTACCCCCTCTAAGACAGATCTCTTGCTTTTGTTACTTGGTTAAAAACAATAGTTGAAGTTTTGTATTGTTCTTTAGATTGAAGAGCTAGGTTCAGAAGGGAAGGTGGAAGAGGCACAAGGAATGATGAAACTTGTTGAACAGTTAAAGGAAGAGAGAGAATTGCTGAGGTCTACAACTTCAGTAAGTAATGTGTTTGTATTTATGTCACACTTACTTAAAAATTTGGTGCAGCGGTGCGTTATTAATAACCTTGTTCTCACAGTGAAAGCATGCAAGTTCTGTGCAGAACTTGCTAGACAATAGCATGACATTTAAATGTGTTGATTTAGTGTGCTACCTTGAGAGGGGGTTTCATGCACACAAATTAGGAAATTTAGACAGCAGTCCTGGAGGTGAGCTTTCATCTTGCTCTAGTTCAGGGCTGTTGAGCTTTGCTGTGTAGCCTCTGCCATATTACTTCACTGAATTACCAATCTGACTGTGTTACAGAAAGCCCTTTAGTGTTAAGGCTGTGACTACAGACAAGTATCTGACTGAGAGCTACAGAAGCCAAAAGTAATGTGTTAAGTAGCAAGTTCCTGTCAACAAAAGGAGGCTATGTTTAAACATTATATTTTGGTGTTTCATAATTGGCTCAAATTGCAATTTCTGTTCTATTTTTTAAAAGTTCTTAAATGTTGCAGCCAAGTGGTGTTTGTGTCCATACTGTATGATTCATGAACATTGCACAGCAATAGTCACTTGGGTTTATATTGAAATTCCAGTGTATTTCTTGTATGTCTGTTGAAACAGTGAATTAATTTCACCACTGTCTTTTTAAATAGAAGCCCAGCATTCCTTTTTACATTTCTTCATGGGATATTCTAACCTTTTCATTCCTTGAGACATATTCCATGACTTTTTCTTTGTAGTGTATGTGCAATGGGTGTATGTAGCCTATTTTTGCCTTGTTCATCCTAGTAGGTGTAGTGCTTCAAAGACAAAGCATGCAGTTATGATTTTCATCTTTCACTAGTGCCTAGGGTTTGACAACAGTAACAATAAAGTTCTAAACCTCTTCGCTGCCTTCTGATTAAAACTTTTCTTTTGCTTTATCAAATATTTTTCTTTTGCAGACAATTGAGAGCTTTGCAGCCCAAGAAAAGCAGATGGAAGTTTGTGAAGTTTGTGGAGCCTTCTTAATTGTAGGAGATGCACAGTCCCGGGTAGATGACCACTTGATGGGAAAGCAGCACATGGGTTATGCCAAAATAAAAGCTACTGTAGAAGATTTAAAAGTAAGCGTTACTTCTGTTATTGAACATTAAAAAATTGCTTGGAGGCTTTTTATGGTAAACAAAAGGTTGTCGAGTGGACTTTCTGAAGTGGGTGAAATAGTCCAAAGGTGATATAGAAAAAATAAATGGAATCCCACTGTACATTTAGCACTGTGCTTGCACTGACATTCTTTGTCATGTGTGATTACCCTAGATTTAAGCAAAGATGTAAGTTCAGGTGGGAAGTTTTTTGTGGGCTTTATAAAGTGTGGCCTCTGTTCTTGTGAGAATGACAAGCAAAAAAGTTCTGCAAGACAAAGGATTTCCATTTCAGGGATTTTTGAAAGTGGGCCATCCTTTGGAAAAAAACCTGAAATATTTTAGAAGCCTAAGCTTCTACATCCCGAGAATGTATAGACTAAGTTATATTGAATTATTTATCCTGAGTAATCTTAATTTATTTCTGTAAACTTCTTTTTTTAAGGAAAAGTTAAGAAAAAGGACAGAAGAACCTGACCGTGATGACAGGTTAAAAAAAGAGAAACAAGAACGAGAAGAGAGGGAGAAAGAGAGGGAACGGGAGAGAGAAGAGCGGGAAAGGAAGAGACGACGTGAAGAAGAAGAAAAAGAAAAAGAGAGGGCTCGTGATAGAGAGAGACGTAAAAGGAGTCGTTCACGGAGCAGACATTCAAGCAGAACATCTGACAGAAGATGCAGCCGTTCACGAGACCACAAAAGATCAAGAAGCAGAGAAAGGAGACGAAGCAGGTATGCGTGTGTGTGTGTGTAAATGTGAATATCTTATGGCTCACATCACTGATTTGTTAGCTTCACCGTTGTTCTCTCTAAGAGAAGACGTATTTCATTGGTTCTAAGTATAAGCAAATTTTGCTGCATGTTTTCTGTCTGTTTTTGTAAGGAGATGACACCATTCTGGTGGAAGTGGTCTTATGAGGAAGCTTTGAGTAGATAAATGCTTCCAAAGAACAGGATTGTCTTGATTTCTTCCTTAAGTCAGTTTTTAATTCATAGTAGTATATATTTTTAAGCTCTGTGGTTGAATGTTTGAATAAGTGAAGATGGCAATGTGAAGCCAGGTCTTAAGCACCTAGAAATGTTTATATGCAATATGTTAAGGTTTGTTTTAAATAGTTATTATTTTCTGCAAGTAACCTACGTATTTAAAAGCACTATTGGTTTACTGTTTTATCTTCTGAGTTAGAAAATACCAGCTGACATTCACATTTTTGAAATTTTCTCTGAAGGAGTCGTGACCGAAGAAGAAGCAGAAGTCATGATAGATCAGAAAGAAAACATAGGTCTCGCAGTAGGGACAGGAGACGATCAAAAAGCCGGGATCGAAAATCCTACAAGCACAGAAGCAAAAGCAGAGAGAGAGAACAAGACAGGAAGTCGAAAGAAAAAGGTATGTTTGTGTGAAGAGTGAGTTCTTACCAAGTTCTGAAATTAATCTTACCCTAAAGTCTGAAAAGCTCTTAGTCTTTCAGTGAGTGACTGAAAGTTCTTCTTAGCATCAAATCAGATCTGGTTTTATAAACTGTGTATGTTGCTGTTAACCAATTTGAAGCATTTTGTTCATTCCAGTTACTGTTAATGCACATGTGTGCACACGTACACCCCAGGTCCACCTCTTACCTATTCCAGTAGTTATTAAAAGCTTACTACTTTGTCTGCAAATTAAGTGTGCAAGGATTTTGGTATGTTTTAAAACCTGTTTACCTTTAGAAAGACATAAGACTGTAATCTGATTTTTGTAAAAGTGAATACCTTCTATTCCTGTTCTTAGCAGATATTTCTGTAACTGCCCTTTGCTGGTACATGTTTTGTGGGAGACTGGTAGCTAGTTTTTCACCTGTAGCATCTATAACTTCTCTATACTATCATGTTTTCTTTATTTTCCTTTAACAGTGCTTTTAATATTTTTTCCCCTAATCTGTGAATGCAGTCCAATATAAATCTTGCAGAATTTCTGTAATGTTCTAAATTACAATTTCTCCCCAGTCTCCTGCTCTTCCCCCAATCCCTTCCCTCAGCCCTTTTGTTTTTGGTTGTTTTGTTGTTTGTTTTCCTTTCTAAATGAAGTGATATTTGCTTTGCCAGCATTTGGATGAGTCTCGAAGGAATGCTGTATTAGTCCTTGGAACTCTTCTATAGCAGTACATGCCATGTAGAACAGCATTGATGGTGACTCACTGCTTCATCAAAGGCTGGTGTTCAGAAACTTTAAGTAGGATTTAAAAGAGTTTCGGAGAGAACACTACAGGTTCACATTCTGTTAAAAGATACTAATTCACTGTTACTGCTAAATTTCCCCCTTCAAAAGTTTTGAAACTTCTGGAGGAATGTAATACTAACTTCTGGCTTAAACTGCTGGCTCTGTTGGGGTGCTGACTAATGTGCAGTCTGAAACAGCCACTCCACTCCGTAATTAGAGCTGACCGTCAGTGATGGATGAAACAATTCTGTTACGTTGCTAAGGTACTTTTGAGATTCTCTGGAATGAAAGGTGCTATGTGCATGTTTATGGATTGCATAGGCCTGTTAGCCCTGCCCTTTTCCATATTTATCCAGCAGATTAGTTCCTAAAAATGTTAGCAATGCTTTGTATATTTTTTCTTGCCTGACGTCCTTGGACCATTTTAAGTTTTCTGGTTTATACTACAGTGCATCTTCAGCATTGATTCTTCTCTCATTTTGCTTTACCCTTTATAAGCAAGTGGGTTTTAGCTGCTTGCTCATTGGCAGTGGAACTGATGCGTAGTGTTTAAACTCAGATTCAGTATTGTCGCTTTTATCTGTCCACTTGTTACTTTATTACTACCTAATTTTGTGCCTTTTTTGCCTATTTTAAGAACAGATTTCTGGTACTTAGTCAAGAATGTCCTCTTCAGTATTCTGTGTGTATCTATGCATATAAATAACTGTGTTCTTATTTATTCAGATTTGGTCTGTTTTTGAGCTTAATGGCTTTTCAGTTCTTTCCTAAATACTTCCATAGAGGAGCTAGTGAACTTTCTTCAGCATCTCAATATTTTTAGTTTTAACTTGACAGATTTCCTTGCTGGCTGTTTATTTGCTGCCTGCCACTTTCTTCCTCCAGAAATGAGAACAGTGAGGTGATGCTATGAGCCAAGATGAAAATTCCACCTGGGAAAATCAATTACTCTCTTTTATTATGTAATCATAACATTTGTAGAAACACAAATAGACCTTAGAACAGGACTGTGATGCTGAAGAAGTTGGTGTTTGCCCCTTTGTTGGTAAAATCTTTAATTAAAATTGAGAAAAAAGGGAAAGGAAGCCCCAAACTAATAGTATTTAATGAGCAAGCACTGAATTTTTATGATGAAGCTGTAAACACCATTACATCCTCATGTTTGTAATATGGCAGTGTAGTGTAGGCAGACAGCTTTAGAGGTTCCTGTATCTGAAGGCCGTGTGGCTGGCTACCCGCTCTACTGTTTGCACAAAAAAAAAAATAAAATGTAGAAGTTAAGTCTTGCTGCATTTACTGCTCCATCGAGAATATTAGCTTCAGATTCTAATGGTCTTTATATGTACTTTTGATCTACAGTTATGAAAGTAAGTAGCAAAAGCCTGGCTGTACTCATGGTAGTGCCTTTCATCTTGGTATCTCAAACTGCTTTATAAACGTGAATCTTAACAGGAAGCAAGACACAGTTGCCCAAGACTTGCCTGCTGTTTCACATTAAATTAGTGCTATACTTTAAAAATTCAGGAGTACTGGCTTAATGTCACTAAAATACTGTGGAATACAGTGACCTTTATGATTGTATGAAAAAAAAGTTATGTAAAAATGGAGACACTTAATTTCTGAGCCAAGTTTGAGGAACAGAGATACATTTGCTGAAGGAGGGAGCCTGTCAGCCGTAAACACCAGCTGAGCATTAGCTTAATACAAACGAGCAGAATGGAGCTACTGTTCAAATAAACAAACTTCAGAGTATGAGGAATAAAATGTTTGTTTTTCTAAAAAAAAACCAAAAAACCCCCGTAACATCTGTTCTGCAAATACCTTCATTTTATGAAGGGCTAATACTAGAACATGCTTCCAGACCGTTCTAATGTGGCTCTATACCTTTCTTAATCGGAATTCATATACTTAAAATATATTTGTGATTGTGTTTTCATGTTAATGATTAAACCTCAGCAAATACTGTCAGAACACCCTCAGTAATACTGGATATTCTGTTTGACTGATTCTTGCATTCTCTATACGGTAAAACCATTCACATTATCTTGGTGAGAATTCTCACAAAATATATCTCAGTTGCCAACACAAACTCAAATGAGAAAAATGTACATGTGTTGAATCGGGAAGCAAAGTCAGTATTATGTGAGTATACCTAATAGATCACAGCTGAAATAATATACACAGCTTCAACAGCAAGCTAATTGTATATGCTTTTAAAGAAAAAGCTCTTACTGATTGAAAATACAGTAGGGGAACTTAACTGCTTGCAGATACTTCAGGAGTTGAAAGAAGTTCAGTTACTGGACTATTTGTTGACTGCACTTTCTCAGTTCTGCTTGGCAAACTGGAGGTTTGCTATGGTAAAACTATTATTAAAATTTTTGGAAGAGCTTCATCTTTCATACCACAGTTCTAGTACTTTTCTAACCTTAAACAAAATTATCCTACCTGACCAAATTCGAAAAATAAACAAGACAGTACAAAACCCTGCACACTGCACATCCATAGGGCTATTAAGATCTACCATATCTACATAGGACAGAAGATAAGATTATTGGACTGACTACTAGTCCTCTGCGGGGAAACAAGACTACTATTCCTCAGTGGATCTACGTGTGCATCGGAGATACCTATAAGACACAAAAAGAAGACTTTTTAACAAGGTTAGTTAGAGTGCAATCTACCTGCGGAGTTGCAAAACTGAGGGCAGACAGATACAAAATTATTAGTTCTTCAGTTAGTGTTTTGACATCACTGTGTGCTTTCTCCAAGCACCGTGCACTGGATGTGCTGCTTCCAATGAAACCTCAGTAGCAGTGTTCATTAGGCAGTTGCCCTCATTTTGGTGTGGGGGCTTTACCCCTCCCTTTAGTGGTCTGTTTTAAAACAACAAAATTGGGATGTTGCTTCTCTTTTTAAAGCTTAATTTCTGTTTTGTCTTCTGGAATATAAAAGTGTGTTATTGCAGTCTAGGTGATAACGTTATTTAAAATAGCATTTTCCGAGCATTCGATGTGTTGGGGATATACATATATATATATTTATATTATTTATTTTAATTGCCCGGATAACAGGGAATAATCAGAAAAAAGAGCATGAATGTTGTTCTGTATGATGACATCTGAGAGGTTGGTTTTTCAGATTTATTTTTTTTCTCTCCAAAGTGTCTTTACTGATTAAAGGTTGACTATTATGGTGTGAAATAATACAGAAAGAATTGGTGTTTTTATTAAATTTGCAAATACTGACTTTACAGATTAGGCACACAGCTCTAATGTTTTCCCATGGAAATATTTTTACTTCTGGCTTCCTTTCTTCTTTGAAGATTATTGAGGAAAAGACGAGTTTTTCAGCAGTGTAGCAAACTCTTCAGTCAGCTTTCCAATTCACTGTTAAATTGTGGGATCCTTCCCATCTTGCTGTTCATTTCTTTGGAAAATAGTGCTTTTTATATATCTTCCAAACTGTCTCCCCAAACCTTTTTTGAGGGGATTATAAATGACCGATGTTTTTATAAAATTGAGAATTAATAATGCTGACAAGTGTGCAGCTTCTGTGACATACGCTACAGTAAAGTTAATTTTGATTGTTAGTGTGATCCCCATCTTGAAAGCTAGTGGTGCTTCATATTGTTTCCCTGAGCATTTGATTGATTTTTTTTTTTTTTAAATTGGCAAGTATTGATTTATTTGATAATGCACTGATGCATTGTCCCATCACGCTTTTCTGAAGAACCATATTTAATGAGAATTGTAAACCAAAGAAAGCCATACATATAATAAATTATAACTCGGGGACAAAGAGAGTCCCATGATAAGTAAGGAAGCCATGCATCGTAATTACACATTTGCTTAACTTCTTGACTGCCTCTTTACCCCCAAGTGGTTGTATTTCAACAGACAGCTAAGTGGCTGCCTCTCTTAGGAGGTCTGTCCTTTCTCCTCTTTTCCCCACCCTGTACTGTCCCCTTTGACCTTTTTTTGTACCCTCTCTGTTTCAGCATGGTAGTCTGAAGCCTATTTCGATAACTTTTTGAGTATTACTGTTATTGCTGTAGAAAATAATTTGTCCCATTTTGTATGCAATATATATCTCACATGTGCAATGTTTGTTTTTACTTTGAAATCCATGGTCAATGTCTTCTTTCATGGCAGAAAAGAGGGGATCTGATGATAAAAAAAGTAGTATGAAGTCCAGTAGTCGAGAAAAACAGAGTGAAGACACAAATACAGACTCGAAGGAGAGTGATACTAAGAATGAGGTCAATGGGACCAGTGAAGACATTAAATCTGAAGGTGACACTCAGTCCAATTAAAACTGATCTGATATGACCTCAGATCAGACAGAGGTAAGTGCATTATTTCAAACTTTGATTAGGGCTTTTTGTTACTGTTTAACAGTGCAGCGTAAGTATGCACAGATGAAGATGGAACTAAGCCAAGTAAGAAGACATACTAAAGCACCTTCTGAAGGAAAAGACAGTGTAGTCCTGCAAAACATTTTGAGGTACATTGTTTTGTCTCAGCTATTTTGTAGCAGACTCGTGCCCCCATTAGTGTGCCTCTTTGGGACATATTTGTAATATAGTCACCATAGAAAAATTTATTATCCTTTTTTATTTTTAGGGATTTTGTTATCGTTTTTTTAAAAAAGTTGAACTGTTTTTGTATTTAAGTCCATATTGTGTTGATACATCAGCAGAAACTTTTGCTTTAATACTTAATATTTGAGGCACATGTTGGACTACTTTGTTTTCATATAAACTGCTAGTATTTCTTTGTCAAGGATGTTTCTAGTTTTTTTGCTTTATTGCCTTGCATTCTAATGCAGTTTGTTCTGTAACTCGAGAGCCAGTAGCATTGGATTGATGGAAGTGTAGGGTTTATGAATTATTGCAGCTGACTACCATACCTCACACAGCGTTGGTGTTGTGAGCGGCCCATGAAAAGCCAAATTAAAAATCAAGGATTCAGTCAAACTAAGCAGGTACTCATGCCAGGTACTCCTTTCTCTACCCACATCCATGTTTGAATGCTGTTGCCTGTAATCTTTAAGCTTACTGTTGTGTTTTTGATTTTCAAGATAGTGAAAAGGACTTTTTGTGTATTGTGTGAATACTGTAAATCTGATGTTAACAGAATGGAATTTTCTTTCAACTGTGTGTAGGGATGCAGTGCTGCCCAGCATTAGATATCTTTAAAGAGTTTAAAATGCAATAAACACTACATAATAATCGCCTTGTTACTTTCAATGCAATTCAAGTCTTTAAGAGGTATGTGTTTAATATTTCCTACTGTGTAGGAGAATTTGCAGTCAGCCATAGTACAGAGAAGTGGAATGGCTGATAACAGACTTGTAAGGCAAATGTAAATACAAAGACAGATGCCACCAAGTGATTACAATGTTCATGGCAAGAATGTATGCTGAAAAACTGTTGGAAGTGAAACAGCTAAACAATAGGAACTGCTGTATTAAAAGCAAAACTTGGAAGTTTTTTCCCTACTCTTGACATAGCTTTCTTACTCTTACAGAAGGTCTTTAGTTGTATTCCTGAAATAAGGAACTAACAATGGAGAGTACAGCTGATAAATGAGCTTCTTGCAACATAAATTGTTACTGTAGTTCCTTTATTTATGCTAGGAACTCTTAAACACTTAATGTTGATTAT
Source organism: Mesitornis unicolor (assembly GCF_000695765.1). Taxonomy (NCBI): domain Eukaryota; kingdom Metazoa; phylum Chordata; class Aves; order Mesitornithiformes; family Mesitornithidae; genus Mesitornis; species Mesitornis unicolor. The sequence goes on from NW_010210255.1 coordinate 18,432, forward strand.
TAAACCATTAATGCTACATTATTGCTTCTAAAGCCAGTCATGTTCAATGTTGACATTTTTGTAGAGTTAAGATGACAGCTAACAACTGGGCCAATATATAGGAATGGTAAATTGAGTGCTCTTAATGCTGTCTAATTGTCTGTTTTCCCACAATTTTGCATTATAGGACTACTACGTGAAGAGTCTGCGAAGACAGCGGAAGACAGCTTAAACTGAAGATCTGCTTTAAAATGAGGTGAAAGAAAGCTGTAGTGGCGTAGAAAAATATAAAGTTGAGTTAGAAATTTTTTTTTAATAAAATTTAATTCAGGACTGGTGTTTCTTCCCAGAGTTCAGAAAGATGTGTTGGTAATAGCACATATGCTACTGAGAATATAAGTCCTGTATCCTTTTTTTTCTTTGACTTTTTAAGATAAGAAACCAACATAACCTGAACACATGGCTTGCTCAGTGTTTAATTGCAAGTTTTCATTCTTGGACTTCAAAACACAAGAATAAATGTTTAGTATTTGTGTGAATCGAACTAAAACGAATCCCATTTTTACAACTAAGCTATTCCTAGCTTCTTGATATACAAGAAATGGAAATAAAGTATCTTTGAATTTCTGTTACAAATTTGATTGTCTCTGTCATTGAACGTTTAATATTAAATAAGTTTCTTTCCTAATAAATCTACTCATGTCTTCAAGCTTAGTCCATTAATTTGGATGCTTAGTTATTCTGTGGTGTTTGTGGGTTTGGGATATTTTTGGGTCATCAGTTAGTATTTCATTTCAAGCTTACTTTTTCAGCAGTTAGATGCTGTTGGGATTCTGTGTCCCCCCCAGTAAGTGTGGCTTTTGCTGCAGTATCACAATAAATGTAGGCCTTAAGCCTTTTAAAGCAGTTATGTCTTTTACAGTGTTATCATAAAGATGCCACAGCTGAGATTGGCCATCAGACTCCATTTGTATTTGCACTGTAGTACCAGTTTGGAATATTAATTAAAAACTGTGTGCAGTTGGTAAGCATGCACAGCCTGCACATTAACAACAGAAAGGAAAAGAGATATCTCTTAGGCATTCTTGTGAAGCAATAGTGCAAGCAAGCGTAGTTCTCATTGAAAAAGAACTGCAATGTGTACTGCTCAGCAGTAGAGAGAGTGCAGTGTCTTAGACACTGAATTTACACTTTTAAAAAAGCATTAACCTTCATATTGGCATTCAGGACTTGACTGTACACGTAACTGAAGCCATACATGGACAAAGCAGCTGATTTTGCTGTGCCTTGTCTGTTTGTGAAACTGCACTTGACAACCTGCATGTTGGTCCCTCTGGTGCGATGGAGTGGTTTTGTTGATAAGGAGGGATACCACACACAGCCAGCTGTGTTCCCTTTTTTACTTTTATCTTTCTAAAGCAGACACCCATACAGGGGCATGGAGGATTGAGACTGGGTGGTGGGTTTTTGTGGAAAAATTTAACAAGAAAAATCTAATGCAAGTGGGCGCAAGTAAAACTATAACCAAGTTCTAATTGTGGACACTGCATGAACATCTGTTCCTTTTAAAACTTGTGTAAGAGACAATGAATGTGTTACTACTTCCAGTGGCTAAAATGTTTGTCTTGCACCTTCCGTTGCACATATTTGTTACAGGACTAGTGTTTTCCCTTTCTTGTTTTACATGGGTATTAATGATAAAATGAGGTAACTTGTAGTAAATTGGGCTGGGATTCAGATTCTGAGATGTCTGATATTAGAGTCTTTCTTCAGTGCATTGAATATGAAGGAAAAACTCTTGTCTTTCAGAGCATAGGAAACGTGGTGCCTTTCTAGTAACTACCTTCAGATTTGACTGTAACGAGCATCACCACCACAGATTCATCTGTGTGAAATGTGTCATCTTCAGAGCTCAAGCCCAAGATTATCTAGGAATGCTGTACAAAAAAGCAAGTAGCTTATTTAAGCAAGTGCCTCCAATATGCTTTCTCCATACTGGTTTTGGCAGCTTCACAGTCTTTTATTACATGTTAAAAGTGTGTGGGGCCATGATTTTTTTAAAGTTGTGTTAGAAATTTAAGAGGGTCCTGTCCATTCTAGAAGGCCATGTATCATCCCCCACACACACCATACTCTGTTTACCACCCACCCCACAAAAGAAAAAAGCTCTAGGTATTTGAAACAACTGATAATTTTTAATATAAGTGAAGAGTAGCAATGGCAGTTCAGTACAAGTTTGTAGTGCAAACAAAAGTTGTCCTTGGAAGAACGGTAAGTTTTGTAAACCTAGCTTCAGTTGTCGTACCAACAGTTCAAAGGAAAAAAAAAAACCAACAAAAACCAGTTAACATAACTAGTGTGCCTTAGAGTTTATCAAACTGCATAAAACATACAAAAATATTTCTCTGAATGCATAGACTTACTGTTATTATTACAGTCAGATAATGATTAAAGTTTTAGTCTTACCACATTAACAGTTATTCTTTGTGGAAACTAGAGCAAATAAAGCTTTTTTTAACCAGCTGCTCCTATTGCTGAATGTTCAGTAATTAGTGGAGGCAGTCTCTACACTGATTTCCTAAGCAGAGGAACTGAAAAGAAATGAGACACTCTTAATTTGAGCCACTTAACTACTGCTGTTTTCCAAACAGTTATTGCACATCATCTGAACTAGCCTCCACGCTATGCTGAAAAGACACAATTGTTAAAATAAAAACTCCTTTCCTGTCCTACAAGAAAAACTGAGTGGGAGCCAGAGCTAGGAAATTTTACTTTATACTGTGTCAGTCTTGAGCTTAGCAGGAATTGAATCGGGCTTTAAAGTAGCCCAGCTCCTGGAGAGAGAAGGGCCAGGACTGAGAGCAGGGAGCCAGCAGAGCTTGAGTGATGAGATGGCTATAGAGAAGTGGGAAAGGATGACAGTTATTTTGAATGCACTAAGCAAGGATTTTAAGCCTAGAATACCTTGCTGAAGTCCTGAACCCAGAGTCACCTGTCTCTTCTGCTGGCAGAAGGGGTTTCTGTGTTCTTTTGCCAAGCATGCTTTTACTGGCCTCGCTGGGAGGAGCCACCTCAAGGATAAAGCAGCCGTGCTGCAGGAAGCCAAGGCAGGGTGGCAGCCATGCTGCTCCTACCAAAACATGTTGATTGTACTATTTATGGGCTGAATGTCAACATTACAATCCAGATCAACAACAAACACTGCATCAGCTGTGCATAAACTCTGCTCTAATGGCAGCTTAATAAAGCAGAGATGGAAGGAAAATCAATACCATTGGGTGAAAAACAAGCAAACATAAAAGCAGCTCCTTTAGAAAAAAACAACTCCCTCTCGCCTCCACCCACCCTAGTACCCAATTAAGGTTTTTTGGTGCAAAGGTCATCATTGTTATGTTTTGGTAGAAAAGAAAATTAAAAAACCTCCTAAGGTGTAACTTTGCAGACTGCTAAGTTAACAGGAAAAGCTTCAGGCTGTCAATACTCCAGCAATGCTGCAACTTAAATACCTTGTTCAGACTGAAAGGGAGAGACTTCAAGGTATTGTTTTAATGATGGCTTTTGCTGCATGTTTTCGTTACTGACTTACTTAAATGCAAGTTAAGTAGTCTGTAGCTTAATCAAAGTCTATTTCTCCCCCCAAAAAAAAATCAGTTGAAAGCACTTGGAGGCATTCAGCCCTGTTGGTACTCAGCTGGCTAAAACTTTTGACACTTAAGTAAAAGTGACAGTAGACTACTGTGTGACACGTAGTTACAGGTTATTTGCTGATGGTGTATGTTTCCAGTTTAGTATGGCTGATCAAAGCATAGTACGCTCCTTACAGTTGCGGTACCTCAAGAGTACAGTTGTGCTTCTCCTGGTCCTCCCACAGCAGAAACTAACCACATACCCTGTAACTGCTCTGCGAGGGTGGGCCAAAAAGAACTTACCTGACTTTAACAGTACTGACTTCACTACTGTGGGTAATGCAGTCTCATTCCATCATTGGGAAAATAAATAAAGCAAGCTATGGACACAAATATGTGAGCCGCTCCTGAAACATACAGGCTTTCTTTTGAAAGGGCACTTTAATTTGCTGTGTGACTTAAATGTTCTTTAATTGAGGCTTCACTTTTTTTGTGGAGGTGGAGTAATGCCATCACTTAAGTTAAAATATTGTTATATGGGAATTAAACCTTTAAATGTGGACACTTACTCCACTTACTTTCAGCCCAGTGAAAGTTTTTCTTCTGTCACTTCAGAGCATTCAATATTTCTATCCCTAGCAGGGAAGACTGCATCTTGTTAAAAGATTAAGGACTTGTTTTACATTTTTAGAGAGTAACTGTTCATTGTATGCCAAATACCCTCTGATGCTTAACTTCATCAGGAAGTTTAAAATACATATATGCACACACATACATACACACACACATCCCCCCCATTTCCTGAATCTTTTCCATGACTCATTTGGTCAAAGACTGAGAGTACTCAAGATACTTTTCATATCAATAATTAAGTCTTTCCTGCCCTCTGTTGCCAAACACAACCAATAAACTTCATTGGAAGCATGTGATTTTAGTAGACAAATGAGGTATCCCTTATCTGAGTACAGTATCAAGTAAAAAAATAAAAGCAAAGGGGATATTAAATATAAAAGATAAACTATTAGTTAAAATAGTAACCCTAACATAACTTAAGGTTTTACACAAGCTTAATTCACTGCCTTCAAAAGGCAGCAGCACGTAATTACCAGGTTCCCATACTCTAGATGCACCTAGAGGAGTCAGTACGTCAGCTTCGATGCTCTGCTGTTGTAGCATGATCTCTCGGTCAAAGTTGTTGCAGCGTTTCTGAAAGGAGAGCTGTCGCTTTTCACAAGCACCAGCTCCAGCTCTTGGAAGTCCTGAAGCCTGGCAACATCTTTGTCCTTTTAAAGAACAGACAGAACGACGTGTTACTTCTAAACCTATCTGTTGTTTATTATTTATAATAATAGCTAAAGGAAGTAGAAACTAAAATTCCAGAGAGGCCACACCCAATGGTAGGAATAGATACTGAAAGAAAAAAATCTTACCAGTACACACTCTTGCTTTCAGAGCATGTTTGGTTTTTGTCTCCTTGAAACCCTACGTTTTTTCTTGAACCTGTTTTTGACTGTGTTTGTGCATGTTGCTTAAGAGTTGTGACCAAAAGCCTTTAATTTACAGATCTTCAGAACAGGCATTTTTGGAACAGAAGAGCATGTTCATTTGTTAATGGCATATCTATTAAATTATTCACATGCCAATTTGTGGGGTTTTTTCTCCCTTTGCTATTTGTTCTTTTTAGACAAGCAAACAGTGAAGTAGTAGATGGCAATTATGTTAAAAGCACACTAATGCACCGTTTCTGGTACCTTTTTAATAAAAGTCAAGCTGTAATAGTTTCATGTGCTTCAGCAGCTGAAATACTCTGCCTATTTTGACAAGAATAGTTTTAAGTTATGATCAAGTTTTAAGGAAAGTCCAAAACCCTTTTGAATTTGAGTGTAACTCAGTTTTGCCAATTGTTTTACAGAAATGCCTTCTTAAAACACCTTTGTTGTCTGCAAAGTCTAATTAATCTCCAATTTCAATTCTTACCTTTCTTACCAGCGTATTAGGTAATTTTCTGATCTTCTCTACTTGTTCTGGATTAACGCCTAATTCACAGCAACTCACTCTGAGCAGGTCTCGATAGGTCAGTTCTTGCCTGTCCAGCTCAATTTCAATGAAGTCATTGTCTCTGAGGTTCTGGACTCTCACCTTCAGCACAAGTTCTGATTGAAAAAAAAAAGATTAAATGTTAAAAACAAAAAACCAAAACCCAACTCAAACCTAACACTATTTACCATTATCTTTCCAATTCAGGTTTTATAATACAATGCCTATTGTTTCACTGAGAAACACTGTGCAGTTAATGGAAGCTTCTATCTCAACAGCAATAAAAAGGGGAAGCGTGGTTACCCTGTTAAAAAATGTGCTCCATCCAATCACAAAGTCAAATTGTTACCAAACTACCAGAAATGCATTTGATGCTGTATAATATCTTGCAAAATGTGAATTTTTATGTTGCTTGGACTGGTCTTTCCATTGGTTTGAAAAGTATTACCATGTTAAAATATAGTCTAACAGTTATTTTACTTAGCAGAGCAGAAAAAAAGTTTGGGTACTTTTGGCCAAAGAATTCAACATCTCTGTCTCTATTCCACACGAGTCTGAAAGTGGAACAGTTCTGCAACCTCATCACAGAATCACAGAATCGCTCGGTTGGAAAAGACCTCTGAGATCATCATGTCCAACCGTTCCTGTCTACCCACTAAACCATATCCTTAAGTACCTCATCCACCCGCTTTGTAAATATATTCAGGGATGGTGACCCAGTAACCATCTTTCACCCAGTAACAGAACCATGGCACAGAATACAACAGAAGGATGGGAAATTGCACTTCATTACCTTGCATGTTATATGGGAAAGATCCAGTAAAGAAAAAGGGCTGAAACGCTGCTGTGGGACCAGTAGGTGAACTGTTGGTCTGCAGAGGTCCGGCCTGTTTGGACGCTACCGGAGAGAACAGAGCTGGGCTGCAGGATAGGGATGGCTGGGAAGCGGGGCCGTTCTGTACCTCAGGTTCGATGCGTTTGGGTGCTGCAGCAGCTGCTGACGGGATGGGCAGCTCTTCTGCAGCGTCTAGTGCGGGAAGATCCTCTTCGCTGTTGCACGATGTAGGTGTGCATATGCTCTCGACCTGAGTTGCAGATGAACAAGGGCTGGTTTCGCACTGGGAAGCAGATGAGGTGGAAGCACTTTCATTCTGGGGATCTGCCAAGCTGTCTGAAGCGTTTTCTTTAGTGTAAACGTAAGGGAATGGTGGGCTGGCCAAGTAGTTTGCTACAATTGGCAAATTTAAATCCTTCACTCCTTGACATTCAGTTTCTTCTTCAACTGAAGTTCAAAAATGTGGTAGGGGATGGAGAGAGGAGAAAAAAAAAAACCCACCATGTTATTGGATAGATGTGTCTCATTTTGAAATTTCCTATTGTGTCTTAAAAGTACATCACATACTGAGGTAATCACAGGATGATACTAATGTATCAAAAGCATGTAACACCTGGAAGGCAAGCAGCTGTAAAAGGAAAGAAAATCTACAAATTTCTACAATGTGTTTTTTAAAAGCAAAGTGGGAAAAAACAACCACTGAAAGACAACATTTCTAGCAGTGTTATTCAAAAGAACTTTGGCCAGTGCTTTGCTAAATCTCATTTCACAATACTTTTAAGAACACTGCTGTAAATAAGTTCATTATGACCCATGCCAACAAATTAAACTGAGTATTTCTTCAGGTAAGTGACTGTTTGATAGAATAACAAGATAAATACCCAAGCCAACTCTTCTCTTGCTTAAAGTAATGCAATAAATGGCATTGTCGCCTGACTGAGGATTACAGGACATTAATGCCAATGTCAAAGCAGTTCAGAAAGATCTGCTCAGCAGTGCTACACTCCCAGAATAAAAACCAATTTGGAGAATATAAGTGGTATGTGTTTGTTCCCCAGAAAACATGAGAGCTTAACGAACAGAAAAATAAGGCAACTATGAGCAGAGTTCATTCATGCACACTTGATGGTTTAGATGTTAAAAACACTCCAAGTCATTTGCCATGAACTAATTCCAGGAGGTGAGCGCCTTGCCCCAGAACCAAAAATGCTCATGCAAAGAACACACCATTCCTTCAGTTGTGACTGCTGTAACCTTAGTCATAATTTCCTGCAGCTTCATTTAAGGTAACCACGCACTGTTGATCTAAAAGCGTATCATTGTAGAGAGCAATTTAAGTGCAATTACCAGAAGATAGAATATCAACATTTCCAAGGATGAAGCACTTAAAAATTGTAATCTAGAGCACAGTACCTAAACACTGATGGAAATGGGCACTGGCAGTGTTCAGGAGTGTCGCATACATCTAACTGCACACGAAAAATGTAAGATGACACAATTGTGTGACAAAAATGTATCACAGTGCAAATCACAGTATAACAAAATGCTCAGAAGCCGTAACTTCTGAAATGCTGCAGTTGTTCTGAGTGGATTTATAAGATTTCTTATGGTCAGACAACAGTCAAATTGTACAACTGTGAAAGCCTGCAGGTTAGCTTCTGCTTAATGAGCAAACAGGACTGCAGCAGCACATTTCCCAAAGTATACACCTCTTCAAACTTTTGATGACATAGCTCATCATGTAAGGCCTTCCTACTTGAAATCCCCAAGTCCATTTTCAGTCTATAACTGAATTAGTTACAAATTGGAGATATCTGATGACATACAATAGTCCTAGCCAAAGTTCTGCCAATCTACTGCCTGAGATTAAAAGCACAAAAAATGTTTCAGTCTTTAGACCAAGAATTCCAGATGACATTTAAGATAGCAATGGTACCTCCCAAAAGCTTCTGGATGTCTGGTTTCGAAGTTAACTCTGCAGCCAGCTCCCCGTTAGCAGTGAGGATCTGCTTATTGGCACCAGCATCCAGCAGGCAGGACACCACCTGAGCATGGTTCCGCTTGCAGGCCCAGTGCAAACAGGTCCTGGGGAAGGAAGCAGAGGGGTTGTGTTGTCAGCTTCATATCTATTGCCTCAGGTCCTCCTCACACACCTGAGATGCAGGCAAAGCCACAATAACTGGGAATAAAGTTTCCTTCATGGCATCACTTTTTTAAAGTTACGGATCTATTTTAAGTTCA
>NW_010210255.1:27180-27559 GCF_000695765.1 Mesitornis unicolor
CCTTTGTGCAGGGGGTGACTCTCCGCTGCCGTCCCTCAGCCGTGTTGGTGGATGCCCACATGAGCAACTCTAGGAGAGGTGACAGGTGGAAGGAGGATGGGCTCCTTTTATCGTGATCCTCTTTAGCAGCAAATCTCAAAGCCTCCTGAGATTAGCATTTCCTTTTTTGTAAACAGGAAAACTAAGTAACGGAAACACTGCGTCCTCAAAAGGGCTCTTCCCTAGGCCAAACGAGGGGTGCTCATCCTCATGAGGGGAGCCCCCAGTCCCAGACACCCCGTGCAAGGGAAGGGAAGCACCAGCCTCCCAGCAGGGAGTCGGGCCCGACAGCAAGCCCGAGCTCAGGGCCTGTCTCTGAGCACCGGCAGCCTGACCCACC
>NW_010210256.1:0-17559 GCF_000695765.1 Mesitornis unicolor
GGTGCGGCGGGCTGGTCCGTTCCTGTCTCTCCTTGCGTGTATGTGTGTGTGTGTGGGAACTGGCCTCGTCTCCGGGAAGGGGCTGGCGGCACTGCTTGGTTCTTCTGCCCCAGAAAAAGGGAGGATGCAACTGAGCTGAGCTCTCCCGCCGACCTTCTCCTGCCCGGCAGAAAAGGGGGCTGTGACCGGTGTGATTCCTCCTCCCCAGGAGGGGAGGACGGTGTGGGTGTAACTGTCCGGTTTGTGCCTTTCTCTGCTCTGGGAAGGGGTGGCAGCAGTTGGCTTGGTCACCAACCCTCCTGGAAAGTCAGTGCCAGCAGGGCTAGAGTGGCCCCATGGAGCCATTTATCCCCTAGAAGGGCCCATGTGTGGCTTTGTGCACTTTGCTGTGTTCATATCAATGCTTGGAGATTTGGGAAGAGGAGATGTCTGGAGACCGTGGGTGTCCCATCACATACTGCCACCCCTGTGTTATGGAATAGTGTCCTTGGAAACTTCCCCCTTGTGAGAGCATTGGGAAGTTTCCTTTCTGTGGTATTGTACTGTTCTGACACTTGGTCTTAACTGTTGGGCAGCTCTATTGGTGTTTTCCAGAGGTGTAAAGAGCTTCTAGCACCTGAACAAGTTCTGACTGTTGCAAACTGTAGAGAAGCATCTTTGTGCAGGGTACTTGAAGAGCTGGTGTCAGACACTTGGGTCTGGAGGTGTTAATGGATGTCGTGTCCACGGTTCTGTATCAGGAAAGGTACAAGAGGACAGCGCAGACTGAAAAGTTAAAAAAAAATCAGTGTTCACTCCAAAGCTTTGTCCCACTCAGAGCTGCAGCAGCCACATGGCAACCAGTGATAGATGTATCAGTTTTCACAAACGTTCCCTGGGAAGAACCAAGGATTGATGCAGGTCTAATTCTTAGGAAAATTAATAGAAACTAAAGGAAAGAATGGAAACAGCAATGAGAATAAATCTGACATATTAAAGGCAAGTCTGGCTGTAACAAATGGGAATATGGGAACTCAGATAGGGGTGGTCTTAATTCAGTTTCCAAAAGCCTTTTACTGATGGACCTTCACCAAATGTTTTCACGAAAGCTAATTTGACACGGAATAGAAAGGATAGCTCTTGCACTAATGTGTATTCTTTTATACATTTAAGTAGAAATGAAGTTCATTTGAATGCTGATTTACAGGCAAGTTTCGCAGTTAACTTTATGATTCTAAGTTTTGTTATGTTATAGACCAGTGAGTTTGTGTCTTGTTTTACCTTCGTGGTATTCATCACAGGTCAGTTTGTTTCGATCCTTGTTGGGTGTCAAGTTTTGTTGTTCTCGGTGTTTGTTTTACCCTGGGGTTTAATTGCTGCTCTGACAACGCGAGCTCAGTTCAGGGAATACCAGGTGGAGCCGAGCCAAGCTTGGTGCTGGTGCACTGCTGCTCTTCTGGGTTCAGGAGATGCAGGCGCAGATCTTCTGTTTGTCAGAGTATGGCTGCTTTTACATCTTTATTGTGTGTTTCTCTTACAAGAGACTGTTCAGGTATAATTTCAGTTGACAAGAGAGAATAACACTTGTTTGTCACTTGTAGCATGCAAAGCTGTTACTTCCCCAGTGCTGCATAAATCAGCAAGCCTCAGCTCGTCCAGCAAATGAAGTGACCTGTGCTGCTGTGCCCTGGTTACTCCTTGTTGCCTCAGTGTTTTGTCACATATGCCGACAGACAACAAACCAGTGGATAAAATTGGCTAAAGAAACATCCACTCAACTCTTCCCTCAAGGTTTTGCTCCCTGAAGAGAGACTGGGACTGTATCTTACAACACAAGTGCCAGTTTATGGTCATTTAAAGGTATTGTGGGACTTTTGGCATCAGGCCATCGGGGTGAGAAGAAACTCTGTAACCAACATAGTGATAGTTTCACTGGTTTGTTTGTTTGTTTGATCAGTGAAAACGTTTTGTCTGTTTCCTCTTTTAGTTTACTATGATTTAAATCCTCTCCTGCAAAGTTTTTGGTTTAACACTTAGCTACACGTAGCTATTACAAACAGGATCCTATAGGATCAGCTCTTTGGTTCTCATTCTTAAATGCTGCAAATTTATAGCTATGTTCCCAAAAGTCTATCATTAATAGAAATTTTCATTTTTCCTTTTTTTTAAGCTTAGAAACATCAAAATAAGGTAATTCTGACAGAGTTACCTTTTATTTCATGGCAGTTTAGTGTGGAAAAGATAAAGGAATGAGCATTTCTGTAAAGGTCAGAGGACAGTACAATACAAATTAGAGCTCTTGTAAATATGATCTAAGCAAAGAAAGACGTAAAAATCAAGGGATACTCTTTGCCTTTTCAGTGGTCCAAAGCTGAGAATATAAAGAAGTAGTAAAAAGCATTCAGGAACACTGCTAATTGTTCATATTTGAGTTATGATTTCTATAGCAAGCAATTAAGGGAGTTTTGCAGAGGAATAAAAATAAGGTGTCATAGCTACCTTGTGTGAAATGAGCTGTTCTGAAATCTTAGGTGCTTAAACTAAATTTTATCTTTTATTTTGACTAAATAGAGAAGAGGATGATGCTTGGGAGGAGAGTTAATAGTTTTGATTGTTAGCTGTTAGATTGCTGAAGTGGCTGTAGTGGTGTTAACATATTAGGAATTTAGTATGTTCTTATAATTGGAAATTAGGGTCTCATGTAGGCTACCTTTCCCATGAGAGGTTGGACCAGGTGATCTTTTGAGGTCCCTGCCAGCTGAACTATGTTTCTCTGAAACCACAAATAATGAGTTCTGAATTAATAGGAGGAGGAATCCAGCTTCAGCTGCAAAGAAATGGGATAAACCCATAGTTTCCTTTAAATCTTCTTACTCTGTGTGCCTGGTAGAAGAATGTATGGGTGAAAGAAAATCCCCGTACATCAGTACCAGCTGATGGCCCTTCAGAGAAGAGCCTGAGGACCTGGTGGACAGCAAGTTGAACGTGAGTTGCTCTTTGCAGCATTGATGCTGTGCATTGGGCTGCATTAATCAGAGCATAACTGGCAGCTGGAGGGACCTGAATATTCCCTTTTCTTGGCCACAGCTGGATCCTGTCTCCTGTTTTGAGCTGCAAGGACAAGAGAGAGGTCAGCAAAGTGGTGGAGGCCACTGAGACAGTCAGGGAGCTGGAGCATATATTGCATAAGGAAAAGCTGTGGAGGTTTGGTTGGTTTGGCCTGAGGAAGAGGAGGCTGAAGGTGAGGATGTGCAGTGGTGCTTTCCTGGCAGAAAGAGGGTTTAGAGAAGGCAGAGGAAGACTCTTCTGGGAGGTGCATGGTGACAGGACCTGACAGGAGGTTGGACGAGGTGACCTCCAGAGTCCTTCCCACAGAAGTTACACTGTGATTACATGAGTAAAAGTTCTGCCTCAGGCATTAAGGTGTATTACAGTAATCAGCTTCTTGATTGCTTACAGTGCCCACGGCCGAGGTGTGACTGAACAGACAGTGCTGCCAGCCTTGGAAGCCTTTCTTATCGAGGAAGCTGAGTAAAAATAGGCAGACTCACTGATGATCAGCAGTGATGAATTTTCCATTTGTCATTTTAGGACACTCTAAAAAGCTGTTGCTGTTATAAACTTGACAGTGGAAATTACTGTTTTTTAAAAGATTTAAAATGATGCATGAACAACCTTTGCAATGTCAGTGTATGGTGTGTAAACGCACAGGTTACCTTGCTGGGATGCTTTCAGCACATCCCTGACAGCTTATTGTGTCCTGAATATTCTCTTGTTCTACTCGAGGTCTTGTGGTCACTCGAAAGCCCAGCGTTTATTGCACAAAAGCAATAAAACCGTTCAGAATTTAAACAGCACCTGGTGCACTCATTGGTGGTGCCTTTGTGCCAGGAGGGGATGGCGTGAGTGTGAAAAGTACTGCTAGCACACCAGTCCTGATTGAAAAAAAAATAGGTACAGCTTAAATAACTTGTGTGTCTCATTCCTGACAGCACCAAGTAGTTGTTCCATTTTTCTGAGTAATATTTGTGAAATCTGTCTTATTTACTGGTATGTTCACGGCTGGAACTTCTGATGCTGAGTTATTTGCAGTCAGTGGGAATTTTGTTGCTGATTTCAGTAGCTGGACTTGGATGCTAACAATTTTCATACAACTTATGGTGCGAGATGTCTGGCCAAAAAAAAAAAAAATAGATCTCTGATGTAAAAGCTTAACTCTGCGTTTGAATGAGGCTTTTGTTTTACTTTGTTTCTGATGCAGGAGGTGGAGTTGATACGGACTATACAGCCACAATAGATTAAATTGTTGGGTTATTGTGAAATGCAGCCGCGTTTAAGTAGCATTAAGGGAATTTTGAGTTTGCCATAGCCTTCAAAGTGCTTTTGCATGACAGCTGCTTTGCCTTTCCTTGACCGTTCGTTACAAGCTGATAACTGTGCCATGAAAGGAGCAGGTCGGTGTAAGACAGTGTGACCTACATTCTTTGTGTTCTGCCAAAATGATTTCTTTAATTTCCAGGGCCATGGTACTCAATTCCAGGTTTTAAGAGGTAAATACGCGCCTGTTTCTCCATGGTCCTTTGGTCCTTGCCCACCGCAGTGGGTTGCTGACTCCAAGTGGCACGAGCCTTGCACTGCACGGTCCTTCAGGTGATGGGAGGGAGCTCCACTACAACTTGAACATAAACTCATGGTAAAATAAGAGTGAGAACGTTCTAGTATGTAGTATGAGTTGTGCAGCTATGAAGGAACGTCCAGTGAAGGGATTTCCATCACACATCCTTTAAGTCTTTAATTTAGGCAGCAAATGTGCCTGGGGTTTGGAAGATGGGGATTTTCTGCATCCATATTCAAAACTAATTGTGTATACAGACAGTCCAATTGGTGCTTGTCTGAAATTTAAATGCTGTTTCTTTAATTATTCATTAATGGTGTTATTATATTGCGTGTTTATTGATCCACTAGGAGTAGAACCGTAGGATCATTAAGGTTGGAAGAGACCTTTAAGAGTAGATGATAAAAGCACAAAAGTGCAAGAATTTAGAACAAACTATTTGAAACCCCTTGAAATAAATTAAGAAAATGCCCGAGTGTGACTTCATTAAGAACAATTCATTTCAAACCCATTTAATGACCATCTTTGAGAGCATCAGTGATCTATTAGTTAAGGAGGTGACAATATGATTGTATCTTGACCTCAGAAGAGTTTTTAATCTTGGGAGAAGTTAAGAAAATATGCAGCAAGTTTAGAAAGCATTTCTGGTACAGGTTTTGATGTTTTTTTATTGTGGTCCTGTTAAGTATTTTCATTGACGAATTGCATGATTAATAGATTTCAACACTGAGAAAATACGTAGGTAAGGCTGTGCTGGGGAAAAGTGATAAATGCTTTGGAAAATAGTATCAGAATTGGGAATGTTGTTGATAAAATGGGGAAAATGAAGTCCTGAAGTTAACAAGGCAAGGTCAGAGTGGGATCTCTCTCCAGCACTGCTATGTAATTAATGTAATTACACTTAATTTGGTGTAAGTGCTCGCTGATTTGAAAGAGCTGGTTCTGAACTCCACTGCCTGTTTTTGCAGCATTGATGATTTTGCAGCTGTATATTCAGATTAATAAGAAAACTAAACCACACATTTCTACTGAATTAATGTGGCCATGTACCTCAGATTTTTAGGAGGGAGAAATGAGATGAAGTGTCTGGAAGAAATTAGAGTGTATTTCAGATGTTTGGGGAAGATCAGGTTGTTGGAGTTACTCATCTAGGGAGCTCTCTTTCCCATCTCTCTCCAGATCTTTTTCTTTGCTGTGCTGTGTTCTACTGTATGATATTTTTACTGGGCTATTTTCAGTGGTCTGTGGGTCAGAATATAGTAAGGTGAACTGAGCCTGGATATTCAAACTTTCAGTAGCTGAAAACTGAGTAACATTCATATTTCTTTCTATGAAATGCCTCAGCAGTTAAGAATGCCAAACGGGAGCTGTTGCTGTTCCTCCCGTTGAAGTTAATGGCATTGTGTTGTGTGGGGGTGGCTGTAGTTGTTCTGCTTTATTTCTGTCTTTTCCTCTCATTATGTATTTAGCAGCAAAAGCTAACTTTTAATGCACTGGATTTCGGGAAGAAAAAACCTTGTTAAATTTTCTTCATTTGAGTTTAATTATATGGAAGCCCTCAGAGATGATTACACTCATTTACTAAATCTGAGTTTATTTCTTGCTTGCAGTGGCTTTATGTGCCCTGGTACACACAGTGCTAATACGGGGCAGATCTCTTTCATTGTGCTGTTTCTTTAATATTGCTTTTTAGTATGAGGATTAAAAATGAAATAACAAAGCAGAATGTGCTGTTGCCCATTTACTTCCTTCCAGCTGCTAACTCATGGGCTCCTAGAGACTTGGCTGTCTTGGAGAAGGAAGGATTATTTCCTTTATGGTGTTTTGTTAATGCCGTGTCATGTTCCTTTAAAGAACAAAGCTGAATGCATAGCACGGACTTAGGTATGCAGGGATGAGAAACTACAGCTGGAGAGCATGTGAGCCTTCAGCCCAGCCTCTCTGGGATGGAGCACTTGTTATATGAAAACACAAATCAAGGTGAGGTGTTAGCAGGGGAATCCTACTTAAAATCACAGCATGGTTTGGGTTGAAGGGACCCCAAAGCCCCCCCAGCCCAACCCCCATGGGCAGGGACACCTCCACCAGCCCAGGCTGCTCCAAGCCCCGGCCAACCTGGCCTTGGGCACTGCCAGGGAGGGGGCACCCACAGCTTCTCTGGGCAACCTGGGCCAGGGCCTCACCACCTCACAGGGAGGAATTTCTTCCTCATATCCAGTCTAAATCTCCCCTCTTCCAGTTTAAAACTGTTATTCCTTGTCCTATAACTCCAAGCCCTTGTCAAATGTCCCTCTCCATCTTTCCTGTAGCCCCTTCAGGTCCTGGAAGGTGCTTGAAGGTCTCCCCAGAGCCTTCTCTTCTCCAGGCCAAACAACCCCAACTCTCTCAGCTGTCTCCATAGCAGAGCTGCTCCAGCTCCTGGAATAATTTTTTATTTCACATGGGATTTCTTGGGCTGAACACAACTGATGTTTTCTGAGGAGTATGTTTCAGTGGAGAATTCTTGAGTTCTTATAAGTATATTCCTTTCTTTGGGGTCTTCCTTCATCTCCCTTCCACCCCTCCAATTGAATTCCTCTTCCTCCAATATCATTGCAGACAGATGAGTTGTTTATAGGCATTTTGATAAGAAACATTGACAAACAGTGAACTGGAAATCAGAACTGGTAAATGTGGATGGAACTGGGAGACTATTTATACGTGTTTCTTTCTTTTCTGTCATATTTTTATCTGCTTGCTTAAACAAAAAAGTATGATTCCTGTTGATATGAGGGAGGTGAATGCTGCAGAATCATTTGAATTACGTTTTAACAGGAATTGACTCTGTAAATAACTTTTCTCTACAGTTTTGCCACTTTCTCCTATAGTCTGCCCCCGTGCTGACCACTTTTCACGTCCATGCTGCTGTATAATGACAGTGAAGTATTAAAATAGGTAAAGGCTATCATGTTATCTAATTATGTTACATTTATTTCATATCTTATTTCACGTTCTCATTCATGCTTTAATCTCCTGGGCTTGTGATGCTGTAGGTGTTCTTCTTTTTGATTTTCTCTTATAACCTACAGGCGAAGACGTGAAATTTTAGAGCGTTAAATAAGAGCTGTTTGCAGCATTATGGTCAGATCAGGCTGCTGGGGATTTGCTGTGTTGTTGTACGCTGAGTCCTCTGCGCTCAGTAAAGGAGGATAAATATTTACTGTGCACGTCGTACAATAGTGCTGTGAATCAGTGTTTCTGAAACATTTTTGGGTCTTTGCGCTCTGGAAGTACTCATAGCAATAGTAATGTGACTTTGCTTCCTTCCTGCTCTCCTGGGGGAGCGAGTATTTGAGCTTTTGGTGGCTCTGACTATAATTGTACTTGGAATATTCTAGAGTATTGCTATTTGGAGTAATTGCATCACAACTCATTAGCATTTCTCCACCGATTTCTTCTTGAGAAATCTGCATGTGATACATCTCTGGCTCCGTTTTCCCAAAATAAGACTGGTTGAACCTATTCTAAATTCTCTTGTGAAATGAATGGGGTCTGAAAGCTGCGAGTGCCAAGGGAGAGTTTGAGGAGGGGGAAGTGCTTCTGGGAAAGAAATTTTCACAAAGTGGAAGCTCAGTTGTACTTTATCCTTTTCATCCCCATTTGCAGACTTGTTCAAGTTCAATTCTTTCCAAGGAAGACTCTTGCTGACTTCAGTTGCTAGTGAATTGTGCTTTTTAAAATTCTATAATAAAGTAATTTGGTAAAAGATTAAGATACGAAGAAACCTGTTCAGATGATGTTTTTCACGCTCTTTTTCTTGCAGAACACAAGGAATGTGTTGCTCCACGTGTGTTGGAACTGCAAGAAAATGCTCAAATTCAAAGTTTGTCTGTAAAGTTTAATGAAATAATTATCTTGGTCATATTTTTTATAGGTTACCAGTCAATTTTGTTTTGTTTTATTTTTGTCCTGAAAGCAAGGGAATGATAAGGCTTTGGGAACTGAAATTCTCTTCATGTGAATTGGTCCTTCTGCCGTGCTGGTGGGTAGAGGAAAGTCTGCGATGCAACAGCATAGAGAAAGGATTTTAATTTAGGTATACAAGTCATTAAATGGTTTGAAGAGGAATTGCTCGCCAGTGGCTAAAGAAGGTCATTTTAAAGGGAAGAATGGATAACATGCACAGTTTGGTTGTTGTGTGCACCTTGAATGCTATCGTTGCTCATCTGTTCCAGCATCCTCTGGAGCACCCACTTGATGAGCTCTGCTCAACGTATCGAAAGAAAATCAGCACCTTTTTTGTTTTGGAGTTAGTTTTCCAATCACAGCGTGGCTCCCTTATCTAACGTTATTAATTTCCAGTAACCGACGCTATTAGTTTCCAGTTGGAATTAATAAAATTGCCCTTTTCTGAAGGTGCATATTGTAAACCCCAATTTTCAATAACAGGCCTTAATTAAATTACCAAATAGCTGCTGCAGTGCTTCGCCTTCAGAGCTGTTGTGATACGTGCTCCAGTGCTGCTTTTTTTAATGGCTCGATTAGTATGAACAATAGAAACTGGGGGAATGCAATGGGGATTGAATATATGCACGCAGGCTACGATTATTATCTTTAGTCCTCACACAAAGCCCAAACAAACTGATTTTATGCAGGGAATTAACTTGCAAGAGTTGAGTCCTATTTTCATAGGTGTAATTTACACATGGTCAGTAATAAACATCTTCCTTTTGAGTGCTCCGGCTTTTAAAAACTTGCCCAAAAGTATCATTGCCACTCCAAGTGATTTAATTGACAGCGCTGACCTGTATTGAAACCTCTGTGATGTTTTGATTTCAGTGATATGGTGGCACGTGGTACTGAAATCCTGGAAACCGGCTTTCCAGAACCAAAAATGTTGGAGGTTCCTATGTAGAGTTGAGGTTTTTGTAACTGTGCCTGCAAAATGCAGAGGTGTTGCCCCAGTGATGTTCTTTGGTTTGCAATCGGACGTTTGAGCAAGTGGCTTATTTTAAAGGGAAAACTGGACATTTACGAGGTAAAAGGAAAAATCCTGAGTTTGAAACCCATCTTACAAGGGAAGTGGGCTGCACTTTCCAAGGAGGAAGACTTTTTAAGGGTCCTTTCCAGGTTTTAGTGCATAAGAAGAATGAAACTGAATTCAGGAGTCAATTTAGCTAATCTAGTAGGTAATACATTTAAAGAAAACGGTCTCAAATGCTGACTTTTGCGTGTTTTCTTGACTTTGAAACGGGTTTGTGTTCTGAGCTTTGCTCAAAGTTTGCGTCGGATCTGTTTTCTTAAAGATCTTCATGTGTACTCAAGGTAGGGCTGCGCTACTCAATGGAAATTTCTAAATGAATTTTAGGCCAATTTATCATAAAATTTATTTAAAAAAAAGGCAGTTGTCACTGGAGGACTTTATAGTCCTTATCCAACATTATTATAATTATTCATGTAGAAGGCAAGCTTCTGGGAAATAATTTACTTTCTCACCAACCCTCTCCTTTTCTCAGTCTGTGACCTTTTACTCCAGCCCTTCGCACGTCGCTTGCCCACGTTTTGGGTCATTGTAATTCTCACAGCAGACAGCAGATGCATAATTCACATTACAGCTTCCTCCTGCCCCTGCTTGCACTCACTGCAGTGTTCTGCACATCCCACCATTTGCTGGCTTGGTCACTAAATAATATCTCCAAGGGTAGCTTGGCTTTTGGAATAAAATATTAGTAGTGAGTTAAATTGGAAATAGAGTTGATGTTTAACTTCAGTTCATGCCTTTAAAGTGTGTCAGGTATTGCTAAATTGTAATATAGGAATCAATGTAGACTTGCTTTAAGATGTTTACGGGAGACACCTTTAAAATGTAGTTTACAGAATTGTTATAAGTAAAAACCTTCTGTTTTCATTAAAATAATAATAAAAAAACAATAATAAACAAATTACTATTAAAAATCCCAACAACCACTGTTAATAAACCAGACGGGACAAATGCCAGAGCCTGACTTTGCTCAAGGTGATGAGTCTCTTTGGTATTTTGTGGTCTACTGAGAGCTGCGTGTGCATGGGTTGAAAATGAGGGATACATTTCTGGCCCTCAGAAATGATTGGCTAACGTGCAGAAAATGGTACTTGCTGTTTTTTGGGGGATCTAAAGTGGCAAATAAACCTTTGAGTTAAGTTTTGGGACTCTGGATGAAATTA
Source organism: Mesitornis unicolor (assembly GCF_000695765.1). Lineage (NCBI taxonomy): Eukaryota > Metazoa > Chordata > Aves > Mesitornithiformes > Mesitornithidae > Mesitornis > Mesitornis unicolor. The sequence continues at coordinate 10,778 of NW_010210256.1, forward strand.
AGGTCACTGAGTACGCTGAGGTAGGCGTCAAACTGTTGCCATTGGGAATGGCTTTCACATATTTCATTGTCCATTTCTTAAATATATGTTGAAATACCAGGAAATTATCTTCTGTTTTAAAAACATGCGTTGTTTCTTTCAGCCCATTGCAACAACTCCCCCACGTCGTGGCTGGAAGGAGGAATCCCTGAGCCGCAGCAGCAGCAAAACCCAGGCATCAGCTGCCAGCGGGATCTCCCTGAGAGAAGCAATTCGTCAGAAAACCGCCACTAATGGGGTATTGGTACTCTGCTTTGTTTTGGTTGCAGCTGAAGGTTAATTATACCATTTGAAAATAATTTCAAGTGCTTTTATCTGTGTCATTTAAACCTCCCTCATCCTTCTGTCTGATGAGTGCGATGCCTGATATTTAGTTACTCTGAGGACTGCGTGAGGTCACAGGTGTTTTGAAAAGACTGAGTTGATCAAAAATTTTATTTCCAAATTATTATAAGGATCTTATGAAAAAATTACAGTTCACATGGCAAATTTCTGATGGGAAAAGTAGCTTTTAACACCTTGGTGGTGTTTCAAGAGGAAGAAGGTCTTGCAGCTCTTAAGTAGGGACAGTACTGTACTGCTGCAAATTTACTGTGGCACTTTCTTGCTTATATTAACATCTATGTAATTAGAAGGTAGATATGCTGATGGTTAATGGTTTTCCTTATAAATGATTGATATTCTTAATTCTCTGTACTGAAGACTGGTCTGTGCCTTTTTCTATAATTAAAATTTATCTGTTTAATTACTTCCCCAGTAATCCCAATGCAAATTCTTTAATGAATTCCTTGAACTGAAGATGCCCCTATCCATTTGAACATGAACAGAAAGTCTTTTTTGTAAAATATACCAAAGAGTTGGCTGGGATTCTCATGCATGATCTGGGTGAACTCAGAATTTCTGTAACTGGAAACTTTAAAGACAAATCAGAAACTGTTCTGCTTGTTAATCCCCAGTTGTGCTTAGTGAAGATGGTTTGGATTGCAATGTCAAGAGCTGTATTGACACAGCATCCTACTGAAGTGTTTGGCCTTATCAAGATTTCTAAGTGAGAGATTTCCTTCAGGTTTGGAAAAAGTTGTCTGCAGTGCAGGATTAGGAGACAGAGCTCAATTTAGGAGAAGTGATGGATGACTGGTGATCAGAGAGTGAGTGATGACAACTGGCAGTAGAGAAAACTGCCTGTGGACTTCAGCAGTTCACAGTGCATCATCATTCCTCTACATTAAAAACTGAGTATTTGTATAGGAAATACAATTTAGAAGCAATAATTCAATTGTCTGATGACTTAGTTGTTATTTCCTTTGGAAATATGTTTACTAAAACTTCCTTGATGACTTGAGCACTTTTTTCCCTCCCTTTCTTAGGGAATCGAGTTGTGGTATCAGCTTCCAGCAGAAGTGGATGCCAGCCGTTTAACTGCTGCCTCAGAGACAAAGCTTGGCCTGACTTGTGATAGAAATGAGCTCACGGAGTTCCCTACGCTGGAGGAAGGAGCGTTGACTTCAGCTGAAGCATCTAGAAGGCGGTCTCCTGGAGATACAGCACGTGGCTTACTGCGAGGTACGATCAAAGGTGCTTTTTCATAGAATCACAGCATGGTTTGGGTTGGAAGGGACTTCAAAACTCCCTCAGTCCAAGCCCCATGGGCAGGGACACCTCCACCAGCCCAGGCTGCTCCAAGCCCCGGCCAACCTGGCCTTGGGCACTGCCAGGGAGGGGGCACCCACAGCTTCTCTGGGCAACCTGGGCCAGGGCCTCACCACCTCACAGGGAGGAATTTCATCTTAAGATCCAGTCTAAATCTCTGCTCTTCCAGTTTAAAACCATTCCCCCTCATCCCATCACTCCCTCCCCATCTTTCCTGTAGCCCCTTCAGGTCCTGGAAGGTCGCTATAAGGTCTCCCTGGAGCCTTCTCTTCTCCAGGCTGAACAACCCCAACTCTGTCTTCGTAGGCAGAGCTGCTCCAGCCCTGAGCATCTTCATGGCCTCTTCTGGACCTGCTCCAGCAGCTCCATGGCCTTCTTGTGTTGTCCTCCTTATGCTCCCTAACTTGGATTTGACTACTTTTAGTGAAAACAGGTGTTTACAAAATATATTCTGTGTAATTTTACTGTCAAAGCCCATCTTCAAAATGAGATAGAGGGCCTGTATGCCTTCCCTGGATCTTTTAACAGTTGAACTGGTTATTTTTGGTCTCAGGTAAAACCGTACTCGTTTTCGTTGGGGGATTGGACTGGATGATCTTTTGAGGTCCCTTCCAATCCCTAACGGTCTGTGATTCTGTGATTCCTTTCGAATTAATGGTAAACCTGAGTAATATTAGTAATTTTCGGGATTCTCTCTAGTTGAGCTGGTAGTTCTGTGTGCTTAAAATCTGTATGAATTCGTTAGTCAGAAATCTTCTAGTTTCCAAATAGTAGATATAATAAAGTTGACAGAATTGTTTTGATAACTTGAAAAACTATTTAAGTGTGTGCATGCTTGCACCCCTTTCTTACACATTGAGAGCACTGTGTACTGCTTCTGTTTCACTGCTGCTTGCAGCCTTTCTTTATAGCCAGAGTAGTCTCTAAATACAGTTTTAAATACTTAAAGAGCTATTGGAAAACATCTTATAAGTGTTACTGCTCTTTAATCAATCAGTACATGTATTCATATTCATATCAATATTAATATCTTTGTTATAAGCCCTTACGTTTCTCTCTGCATTTGGACAATACCCCTATGGGAATGTACCACATTACTATGGATATTGATTTTTTTCTGATATATTGGTCATCTGGGCTTCAGAATGCGTTTTTAATTGGTGTACTAACTGAGACTTGCATGCAAGTAGTTGTTGCTGCGTTTAAGCGCAGTATTCTTCAGGCTGTATTCGTGTAGGACAGATGAATTTGTTATAACCCCATTTCTCTAAGACGTTTTTAGCTCTCTGAGCACACCATTAGTGATGCATCAGGTATCCAGAGTGACTGATGGATTATTTTCAGTAATGCTGGTGGGGTTTGTGCATCAATTATTTGTGCATCACCTTTATTTTTGACATAAAACATCCTGATTTTTATTTCTCCTAATGACTCGGTTGTATTCTGCTCCATGCCTGGAATTTACACCAATCCAGACACTGTTTTTTGGTTTTCCTTCTGCCCCCTCAGTGACTATTCAGGTTATTTGTATTTCTGTGGCAATAAACCACTACTTCTAGTGTTTAATATTCTGTTAGCAGCTCTTTCTGCTACCACTTGCATTTGGATGCAATTCGTATTACTGCCAGTTATATTTTCCTGTTCTAACACCTCTACTTTAGCAAAGCCAAACATTTCTGTTACTGCCTTTCACATCTAATCATCACAGTGCAGTCAAAGACTCGGTTGAGGAGTTTCAACATTTAATATTTCACCTTCATCCATTCTTGGTTACGCTCATATTCATTATCCCTGTGGAGTCAGGGTGCTCTGGTCAGTTCTGGTGGTATAATTTTTAGTCCATTGGTAGTAGTACATATTTGAGAAAGAAAGCTTCTCCTTATAATGCAACATTATTCTCTACATCTTAAGACCCAAACCCTGTTACTGATTCACTGTAATAATTTCTAATAATCCTCAGTATGGTGGAAACGGAGGCGCTTGCTCTTTTCAGACATTGTTATAAGTCATAGGAAACACATCTGTGCCCAACAAGATACACTTGGTTCTCTCGGAAGTAAAGCCAGCTTTTATCAGATCCATTTTTACTGTTTTTATTTGCTCATATTTTCCTCTTGTTTAACTTCAAGCTCCAGCTGTGGCAATTAATCTGTAAAGAGTTACATTTTTCTATTTTTATGCGTGTAATGAAACCAAAACCAGCAGAAGCAAAGGTAAGCAACGTGTGGTTACCTGTACTCTCATAGCTGAAGTGATTTGCTTTCTCTTCAGTCCTTTCAGTAGCTGTTTTAGTTACCCAGGCTGGAGCATTTTCCTTGCGTGCATTACTTTAATTGTGTTATTTCCATTTACTGCATTTCTGCGATAAGTTACCATGGTAAACAACTGTTCACCAGACCTGGACACGATCGTTATCCATTGACTTTACTCTTAAACTAACAGTTGTTGGATTTAGGTGTAGATTGCTATTTCTTTTTATTTTGTTTTCAGCTCTCAGATGCCAGTTTAACATCAAATTTGGTCATGCACTGTGTGTTAACTTCTGGTTTTCAAGCTCTGTCTCAATTCCAATTGAACTGTTCATTTTTCCTGTGCAAACCTTCATGTGTGTACTGTAACTTACTGTTATGTCTGTTGACTTCTTACCTGCTGATTAAACTCTTCCTTTGCTCATTACTCTTCTGACACCCCAAATACCTTCCTTTGATGCGTATCCTTGCACGTAACTTCCTTGGAAACGCATAACTTAACAGTGCTGTTACTAAGCCCAAATTGTGTCTTTTTGTACTGATATCCCTTAGAGGATCCCACTGCAAAATCATTACCCCACCTATTAGGTTATTATGTTTGTGACTCACTCTTCCAGAATGTAACCGAAATTGCTGAATAAAGCTGTTTCTAAGGCTGGTTTCGCTGCACCCTTGGGCTGGGTTTTTTCACAAACAAACAGAATTATTATAGGCAAATAACATGATTGCCTGTGATATTTTAAAATAAACCCGCATTTATACCGGTTAGTGGCAAGTTCAACTTGCAATTTGCCATTCCTGTACCTGCTCGTGTAGTCTTACTTGCGTGTAAGGTACTTTTTGGGTTGTTTTCTTTGTTAAATGGCCTTTGAAGGGAATGGAGTTGAAATTGCCTTGAGAGTAGCCTGGAAAATATGGCAACTCCTGAGGGGCTTAGGAGTTTGGCTGTTATTGCAATATGCGCCTCTTGCTCATTTTAATCAGTTTGTGGTTGTTTTGATAAAGCTTTGATCCATCCTTTCTGAAGGAACCTGTGAGGAGAGAGAGAAATCTCTGGTGGATCTGGATCCAGGGCTTTCCAGCCATCCCTTGTATCTCTTGTTAAGCTTTCTTCAAAGATTGAGTTCAATTTTGGTAACCTGGATTATCTGCTTCAAAAAAATCACTATTTCTCTGCTTCAACCCTTGTTTTGGTTGTTGAGGGATGCTCTTGTCTATGGTTCTCTGTTCACTTTATGGCAGTCAATATAAAGTGAATTTCCATGGACAAAAACAAGACAAAGTCAGAGGAAGAGGTCGTACAGGAAATTTTAAATGCTGTGTGTGATACAAAAGCATTGAAGGAAAAAACAACACTTTTTTGGTTTTTAGAAACTTCAGGTAATGACTGGAAATCCCAAACATTTTCCAGCACAGAGTTACTGTATCCTATTCTAGCATAACACAGGCAGACAAGCTTTGTGTGGCTGAATTCATTGCTGGCTGCCGTGGATGTGGAGCTGCTTCTGAGATGGTTTTGAAGAGGTTTTTCTCCTTTATGAAATAAAAGGCACTCTCCGCTATCTCATGTGTGGGGCTGCAGGTGGCTTTGCCATTAAAAGCCACCCTGAGTGGCAGTCTGGCTGGAGTTGGTCGATACTGAATAAAATCCTTTTATTTATTTTTATATTTTTTGTTTTGCCATGTCGGAAATTGAGGTTTAAGACAGATATTGAGTGGAAGGACATGGTGGGTTTAGGCATGCTTTGTTTTTTGCTATGTCCTCTGTGTAGGATCGTTAATTTCAGTGTATTTTATAACATTTTGTCCACTTATTGTGGTTTGCAGAATTTAATCAAGAGGAATTTCCTGGTATTTGTTCAAAGTCGCTTTTTAAATGCGACCGGAATGAAAGAGAAAGCATAAAACTTCAATATCATAAAGATGTAAGAATTCTGTATGACGCTGGTATTTAATGTGTTGCTCTCTAGCGAGCTTGCCAGTAGCTACAGCCTTTTTATATACGCACTTGAAATTTTGAGTGAAGGGAGGAAAGGTGAGAGAGAAGAGAGAAACATAAGCTGTAATGCTAATGTATTCTTTCTTCTCTTTGAAAAGTGTGGGGTTTTGTTTTTTGAATTTCATTTGGGCAGGGGGGGAAGATCACGATGACAGTTACTGAAATCGCTCTTGCTGCATTGAGGAACAGCTTGACAAAGCCAAGAAGATTTTGTTTGTGTTTTGTATTCTTTTTTTTCCCCTTTCCTCTCCCACAAATAGCAATTTGACTCTGACATCCCGAATTGTCAGCGGGCTGTGAGATAAAGTACCGTGCCCGGCTTTGCTTGTTCACCCAATTCAGCTGTGAGGAAGCTTTTGACCTTCAGCGCGACAGTGGGAAGAATTTACTGTATTGACAGAAGCTGCTGGAAGAGTTGCACTGATGTCATCTGCTGCTTTAAGCACCTGACACCTGCTTCTCTGCCTGCAAAACCTGGGTTATGGCCGAGCGGAATGAGCCTCTAAATCACTGCAAATACCTAAAACGTGATAGCAGTGATCTTCCTGCCTCCTGAAGGAATTAAGTTACTGAAAGCATGGGAGTTCAGGTGCTGTGAGGTTGGAAAATGTTTGAAAAAAGCCAGAGGAGGTACACATGTGACTTGGCTATAGTTATATATTATATATATATTTTAGATGTGTATGTATAGATGTGTGTGTAGGTGTATCTGTATATGTGTGTGTGTGTATGTCTCTCTCTCTAGTTCGATCTCGATCTCCCGCCTTACATGGTTGCTATTGCTCTCGATGACCGGTCGCTCTCGCCCTAGATGGTCTCTCGCTCTCTCTCTCTCTCTCTCTCTC